>NC_085015.1:9418492-9483492 GCF_963854185.1 Sardina pilchardus | reverse complement strand
CCTCCACCTCCACCACCACCATCTTCATTCTGCAGTCAGGTCAGCCCCATTGCCAGTGCTAGGACCCCCCGATCAGTCCAGTGTGGTGCCTGACATAATCACTGACTGAGGCGTATTGCATTAGGCTTTAATTGCATCATGTATCACACAATAGCCATTAGGGGTAATTATTTAGCGGTGGAGGGAAAATGAGATTTGGCCGCGGCCGGACACGCCGGATTTCTGGCACCGGCTGCCCACCCAGACGACTCTCTCTTTCTCTCTCTGTTTTTCTCTCTCTCCTCCCTCCCTCTATGATTCTCTCCATCTCATCCTCTCTTTTGCTGTGTTTGTCTCTCCCTCTCTCTATTATTATCTCTCTTTCTCTCTCTGTCCTCTGTTTAAGTGCTCTCTCTGTCTTCTTTGTATTTGCCTCTCACCTTCTCTCTATTCCATCTTTTCTTGCTCTTCTTTTGTATTTGTCTCTTCCTCTGTCTCTATCTTTTTCTCTTTTATTGTTTGTCCCCCCCTTCCTCTCTCTCTCTCTCTCTCTCTCTCTCTCTTTCTGGCTGTCTGGGTGAGTGCAGTACTCACCTGTAATGATAAATCTAATAACTGCCCATTTGTTCCATTTGTCTACGTGTGCTGCCATTCTGACATTGCAGAATCTCTCTCTCTCTCGCTCCCTCCCTCTCTAACTTCCTCTTTCTTTCTGGTTCTCTCTGCCTCTCTCCCTCTCTCTCTCTCTCTCTCTCTCTCTTTCTTTTTCCGCTGCCCCCTCACTCTCACTCAAGCAGAGCATTTATTATGTTCAATCAATCAATGTTCGTTCATTAGAAACCTCCTCTGAAGTGTCTTCTGGCTGGCCCCTCACAGCCAGAGTCAAAAAATTACCTCATAATTGCTGTTCAGGCATCATAACAAGCGGGGCAGCTCCACCGACACCCGCCATGCAAACAGGGGCGAATGCACAAAATGATGGATATGGGAGATTCTTATTATATATTGCCATATCCAATTAGACACAGCACATAAAGCACCAGATAGATTTCCCCCTTTTTCCTAATGTCAGACCACAGCTCGCCTGATATAAAGACATGAAATCCATTTCAGCGTTTCTCCCTTTTGCGGGCGGCACAGTGGCAAATGAGATCATCTGCAGGATTAGTTATGAAGTTGTGCCAATAACCAAATCATAATTGTATTGCGAGAGGGCATCTTATTTTAAACAACCCCACAGACCGCGGATGGTTAAGTGTCTGCTCACTGTACCGTGGGCTTTAGCGAAACTGCTACATCTTACAGGATAAGCCCTCAACAGCTGTGAATCGGCTCTGCTGACAGATGAAAAAAACAACAGTTTGAATCACGGAAAGCATAAGTTATTCCATCAACTGAACTGATTGCACTCCCGAGGCAATGAGATTCTGAATTACTCACAATTACATGTAAATATCAAGTGAATTGCTCCGAACCACAACTCTATCAGCTGGTTTATAAGAGGCATTTACCACTGCAAAGCTATCAGATGTATTAGTTTGTTAGATAAGAAGCTCAAATCTGTGTTGTACTGCTTAGTGTTATTCACAATACGGAAAACAATGCCACTAATGTGAAAAGCAGACACAAATAACTGTATTAAATGGTTTTCAAGTTTTATGTTTATGTTCTGATTAGAAACATATTTGTTTTGCATCAGCAAGCCCCCTGAGTCAGTTATGGCCTTAGTTCTGGAATTGGTGCAAAGGAGAGCAAATACATGATAGGCGTCTATAGGCCTATTCGGACGGGATTAGTTTTATGGGGTGACATCAGGTAAAGTAATAATTACCAGGTAATGTAGTCCCGTCCGGACGCGCCATGTCAGTAAACATAACGGAGTATGTCGGTGACATTTACAGACACTTTTACCTTCCGTAAAACGGTCCGGAGAAATTACCTTAGGTAAAATTAATCCCGTGCGAACGCAACCCTCTGTAAAGATGTCTGTAATATTTCGTCACATCCTGATTTGAAAACAATTCCACCATAGTCTGAATGAAAACATAACATGCTGTGCAGCTCCTAATAGGACGTTAGCTAGTTTGCCTATTAGCTTGATATTGTTAGCCATCTCAAACTACTTATGGCATAACATAAAGCTAACGTTTGCTAGTTTAACCAATTTGTGTAGTCTTTCAAATCTGAAAATGCCGCACGTACCTGACGCAAAGTATCACGTGCACGGCGACGAAGATGTGACGGCAGAACGTAAACGTAGTTACTCCTCCCATGTCAGGTAAAATAA
Source organism: Sardina pilchardus (assembly GCF_963854185.1). Taxonomy (NCBI): domain Eukaryota; kingdom Metazoa; phylum Chordata; class Actinopteri; order Clupeiformes; family Clupeidae; genus Sardina; species Sardina pilchardus. The sequence goes on along the minus strand of NC_085015.1, from coordinate 9,481,226 downwards.
CAGAGATGTTTAGTCCTGTCCGAATTGGACATTTATATTACAGAGGTCATATGATAAACCTGCATTACTCTACGTCCCCCCATAAAACTAATCCCGTCCGAATAGGCCTTATCAAAAGGCCTATTCGGACGGGATTAGTTTTATGGGGTGACATCAGGTAAAGTAATAATTACCAGGTAATGTAGTCCCGTCCGGACGCGCCATGTCAGTAAACATAACGGAGTATGTCGGTGACATTTACAGACACTTTTACCTTCCGTAAAACGGTCCGGAGAAATTACCTTAGGTAAAATTAATCCCTTGCGAACGCGACCCTCTGTAAAGATGTCTGTAATATTTCGTCACATCCTGATTTGAAAACAATTCCACCATAGTCTGAATGAAAACATAACATGCTGTGCAGCTCCTAATAGGACGTTAGCTAGTTTGCCTATTAGCTTGATATTGTTAGCCATTTCAAACTACTTATGGCATAACATAAAGCTAACGTTTGCTAGTTTAACCAACTTGTGTAGTCTTTCAAATCTGAAAATGCCGCACGTACCTGACGCAAAGTATCACGTGCACGGCGACGAAGATGTGACGGCAGAACGTAAACGTAGTTACTCCTCCCATGTCAGGTAAAATAACAGAGATGTTTAGTCCCGTCCGAATTGGACATTTATATTACAGAGGTCATATGATAAACCTGCATTACTCTACGTCCCCCCATAAAACTAATCCCGTCCGAATAGGCCTAAAGACAGGGTTCATCACGGGAAAATGGTCCCGGATTGAAACCCATGATTGCCCAGTTTGTTTTCATTTAACAAATTGTATTATCAAACAGTATTATCATTGAGCATATTAACAGTACTGTTGATGGTGTTTGTTTTAAAAAAAAATAAGAAGTAAATATGGACGTGTATCATTGAAGAAATGCTGTTCTTCACTGTCCAACATTTGCGTTGCACTGTGTTATTTGACCTTTAGAAATCGACCCCTACCAGAGGCATCAATCAGTGCAGTGTTTGTTTTAAGTAGCTATGTTTCTTGTTTAGTTGTATGGAACTGAGAGCTGATATTTAATACCAGCGTTGCGAAGGCCAGCATCACATTATCTTTGAAGAAGCCACAGAGCCAGCAGATATCCGGTGAAACCTGGCCATGTTGGCTCTTGGTTTGCGTATTGAACAGAGAAGGATCCCAGGAAGTCAGTTCGCTCCTAGGCCCAAGAATATGTCTGCCAACCCAGCACACAGCATGCAGCATGTGAAAGATGGACTCAGTTTTGAGGAACTGCCACAATGATGTGGTTACTGGAGTATAAGTCTACCTACAGTAGATACCCCTGTGGCCATTAATATCTGGCTCAGATTGATGATAATTGATCATTTCACTTTGGATCAGGGACAGAACTCCATCCCTCCTCAGTCTGACCTTTAAAGTTCCACCCATTATATTGAACAGGGGCAACTTCTTGCAGTCTGCAACTCAATAACATTGAGCTATAGGCCTGGTGTCCTCTGTCCTCACTCTACAAGGTCAGACAAGGGTTTTTCTAGATTTTGCTCACATTTACATGCTGTGCATTACTGAAGTTGTAGTTTGTTTGAAATGGATTTTTACTGATGAAAGTTAGAAAGTGTCCTTTTAAATAACTCTTAAAGGTATGCTATAGGTAACATCACTTCTGTTGACGTTCAAACAAAACAGGGAGCTAGCTCGCGTGCAACTGAAACGGAACTCTATGGAACATTTATCTCGTCAGAGGTTGACTGGAACAGTTTGTTATGTTTCATGGTCCAGGCTGGACCAGGCTGTTTTTTTTTTTTTTCCCCAAGTATATTTTTGGGCTTTTTATCAGGGCTGTAGTACTCGAGTCCGGACTCGGATGGTATCTGACTTGGACTTGTCTCGGTCTCGGCCACCGGTCTTGCCAAATATGGTTCTTGGTCTTGACCGAGTCCAGGCATCTTTATTATGTTTTAATATTCAAGGGAAGTATGTGATATTAAGGGGAATGGTTATACTTACAAATCCTGGGTGGGTATTTAGATCAGCAAAATTAATAATAACCCAAAATTATTGTCTTTATACTGTCATGCATGCAACTTGTTTTTTTCTGTCCTGGACTCGGTCTTGACTCGGACTCGAGTCTTTTGGACTCGGTCTGTCTTGGACTTGAACTTCTTTGGACTCGGTCTTGACTTGGTCTCGACCGGTCCTGGTCTTGGACTTGTCTTGGACTCGACAAAGGTGGTCTTGACTACAGCCCTACTTTTTATACCTTTATTGATAGTGGAGAGACAGGAAGTGAATGGGAGAGAGATCAGGGATAGGATCCGGAAAGGACCATGGGGCGGCAATAGAACCTGGGTCGCCGGTGTATGATGCAGGTGCCCCAGCCAGTTGTGCCACAGCTGGGGCTGGACCAGTCTGTTTTTGTTGCTGTTTTTGGAGCCTGGGGTTTCATTTTACTGTGTATTCAAGGGACAGGCAGCTACAGTGGATGGTGAGGTGATGTTTGCTGTATGTCACAGATTACCTAAAAACAGCATGACATCGCTTAGAGCACCTTTAAAGTAATACTATCTAAATTACTCATGAAGCAGTGTTGCATCATGAGTGCATGTTTATTTAATAGAATTACTGCCATTACGTAAAGCATGCAGAAATGCTTGGAAAGAGGACTGCATAATACTAAAAGTCGTGTTTGCATGATGATGCCAGGTCATTGTTTTTTAAATGTTAGATTACAGGTAATGAAAACATTATGCAATCATAGCAATCTTCCTTTATGATGGCTTTCATATCAATGCAAAGGACATATAGCACATTTCATTCACACTTCTGGTTATAAATACAAAGTGTTTTACAAATAAGCAAATGAAAGAACAGTATATTATAACATTATATTATAACTTATATAAAATAGGTTAAAAAAGCTTAAAGTGGATTGTGAAAAGTGATACATAGGTTAAAGTGGATTGTAAAACATAGAAACATCAGGGATATGTTTTTGTTTATGCTGCTTAGTAGACACTTTTATCCAAGCAACATACAATAAAATATCAAAACATTGCATGAACATGACAACCATTTAAAGTCAGGTAGCTTTAATGATAATAATGATATTCTCATATAATAATATATTTACCACATATGAAACAACAAGAACATCTCATGAGTTTTAGTTGAAACAGGACACACAGTACTGAAGCTCAGTTCATGTCAGATTATTCACCAACAGAATTGTGTCATTATACTATAAAGAGGCAACGAGAATAGCAGGCAACAGCATCTGGTGATTTGTATGGTTACTAGAGGCCTTATTAAAAGACAGATTCTATCACAGTCGGCTGCTGCCGCTCATTTGTGAAATGCTAAATGCAACATTTAACTGTGGCTAGAGCGCTCCGCATCAGACTTGCGTTAAATGGGGAATATGTATCATGCGTACGGGAGACATGAAACCAAAGGTGAAGTTCAATCAGTGCTTTCGGATGCTAATTTCTTTCACTCCCTATAGCACGTAGGTTCTAAACGCCAGCGCAACGCGGCAGTGTTCAACGTAATTATAGATGTGGTTTAATCTATTACGTCTGCATGAAGCGCCTACAATCCATCACTTTAGCCAACAAATGCCACAGACATCCAGTGGCATTTATCAGCTAGTGGAGGATTCTCCTCAGTCCCTCTCAGTAAATCAAATTCTTAGGATGTTAGCGATGAAATGGCACTCATTACCGAATTTTGTTGATTTACAATACGATTCAGCGCGATTTACAGAGCATTGACAGCCATACGAGCTGTCAGCCCATTTTTCTAAATGGGATTCAACCCTGACTCTGGGAATGGTAGCGCAATGTTAAAAAAAAAACCCTCAGCTTCAGAAATAAAGTCGTGTTTTTGTTGTTGTTTAAATACAATCCCAACTAATGGCCGGCTTTGACGACTGTTTGAAGAGCCCTGACAGTGGCAGGTGCCTTCTGTATTGCCTAGCTGATGAGGACCAATCAACTGGCTCCATCGCTGTTTGTTTTCTTCCCCTCCATTTTAGATGTCATCTGGCACGCTGAAGGAAAGATGAGCTTGACTGACAGATGCATCCAAGATTCACAGTTTATTGGTTTCAGCAAAAGAGTCAGATATGCCAATTTAGACAGAGGAGCGACAAAGAGGGAGAGAGAGGGAGAAAAAAAAAGTTTCCATCTAAATGGAATAATTTTACCGCTGGGAATTCTCAGCTGGTGAAAGGAAAGAGTCAAGTGCTTTCTCTCTCTCTCTTTCTCTCTGTCTTTCTCTCTCTCTCTCTCTCTCTCTCCCCCCTCACTCACTCTCCCTCCCTGCTTTCCCTTTAACAAGGCCTGAATGACAAACATCCACGACAGTTCGAGGCTGACAGAACCTCCCCTTTTTTGATGCCACGCAGGGGATCTATGAAATAAACAACAGGCAGAGAAATTGAATTACAATCAAAGCGAGCACTGGGAAAGCGCTGTGGGGGGAGAGGGAGAAAGGGAAAGAGTGAGAGAGAGGGAAAGAAAGAAAGAGAGAAAGGGAAAGAAAAAGGGAGAGAATAAGATGGAAGGAGAGAGAGAGGGGGGGGGAAAGGGAAAGAAAAAGGGAAAGAGTAAGGGGAGGGAGCGAGAGAGAGGGTAGGGGAGGGCGGAGGGGGGGCAGTGGCTCGTCAGGGCCTTACCCCACCAGACTCACATCTATCCCGGTGCCTGGCTGCCCATCGCTTTCAGCACACCCACGTATTGTCCCTGGTGTGTCGGTGGGCTTAGAGCACTGTCGTGGAAACGGCAGCAGCACATTCTGTGCAAAGCTCCCTTCCTCTCTTCAGTGGTGCAGCCGACAAAAAAACACACACATTACGGAATTCGTGGATTTTTAAATCCCGGCATAGATACTTGAGGCTTTCTTTTCCTAAAAACCTAATGAGCGTTCTAAAGTCAACCACCGTTAAGAGTGAAGGTGTTGGTGTACTGTAGGTTAACATGTTGTGGAAGGCTAGTTCGTCAAAATACAGCAACAGTATGGATGCTTTGCTTGAGGTTGAGTTCGCCACTGAAATCCATGGTAAATCTTTGCCATGCTAATCTGGCGGTTCAGCTCACAGTGTTAATCAATGGTGATGTAAAAGCAGGGTCTCCCAGCAAGGAGAGTTAGTGGAAGAAAAGGGATTAAGCCAAGAAAGAAAGAAAGAAAGAAAGAAAGTCACAAGAATGAAAAATGGGTCCTGTGAAGGATTGGGTCCTGTGAAGGATTTCCTGCATAAATGACTCTCTCTCTCTTTGTGTGTGTGTGTGTGTGTGTGTGTGTGTGTGTGTGTGTGTGTGTGTGTGAGCCACCACTAATTGAATTCAACCACATCTCTAGAAATAATATTTCTGCCTTCTAAAGCACAAGAGGTTAAACACTTTATGTGTTCAGTGATCCAAATCATGAAGAAAACATTCTGTGGCATTCTCAGAGTCTTTTTCTTTCTCTCCCTCTCTCTCTCTCTTTCTCTCTCTGTCTCTCTCTCCATGGCATAATGTACTCCATAGCCCCTTAAAAAGGAGTTCATTTATTTAGCGTGAGATTTTCTAATTACATTTTCCCCCAAAACGAATTGTGTGAGTTAAGTACAAATCTGTTTATACAGCCCTGGGGGCAGATTCAAACAGTCATTGAAATGATTTGTCATCTTAAACTCTAGAATTCATTAGAAGGAGAGGGGAGGAAGAAAGCCAAGCCTTCAAGTAAATGTTTTGGACTGTGCATGACACGCCACTCTATGTGATAACTGAAGGACCTGCTTGGCGATAATTACCGTTTGCCTGGTATGTTCAACCAAACGCAATAGAGCGATGTGCCCAGTGCTCTTTAGTTCTGTTGCTAGGCTTTATGAGGTAAATATTATTCTATCCTACATTCTGAGTTCATGAGCTAGTGATGATTTATGTCTCGTGTCTTTAGGTTTAATACTGATGAGTAATAATACATCTTATTCATCCTCATATTATTTGTTTCTTTTAAATTTCTATAAGACACACATTTTGTAATAAATTCATTGACTCAAACCACTAATATGACATACAAAATTTATTTCTCATGTGCACAAAAATTGGAACACAAACTGAACCATGATTGCATCCACTTGGTCTTAGTCCTAGACCATCAAATCCAACGTTACAGTAGATCCACGACTCTTTGCATTTTTTTTCACATTTACACTTTCAACTAGTTTGGACCCCCGTTACTTCACCCACCTAGCCTCTACTGTAGACCATGTGCATCAAGTGGGAATCTCTCGTCGTCTGGGATCAGAGTATAATCTGAAAACCGTGGAATTCCCAAGGAACGGTCTGATGGCTAATGGTGAAATTCCTTGTGGAATATCGTGTTGGAACTTTCTGCAAGAGGCTGACGATGCTGTCCTTTTACAGCAGGCGTGTGTCCTTCTGATTTGTGTTTTTGTGTCTGTGTTTGTTGTTAGTCGATCAGAATATTGTCTCGCAAAAACGGGCATCTTTGACATTCCTACGGACACTAAAGATGCTGACTGTTCCACCCTGTGTAAACTGTCTGAATGAAAGCATGCAAATGGACCACGGTTACATAGACTGAGGGTCCGTCTCTTTGAACATCTATTTAATCAGAAAGCAGGTATGCTGAATATGTCCAAAGAAGTGACTGTGGCTTTCTTGCTGCTAGAGCTTGGGGTGTAATTTGCCATGGATGTAACGGAAAAAGAACACTTCCGACAGGTCTATGTTACAAAATAGCCTAGTGTTTCATGTTGTTTTGTTTTTCCTCGATAAAGATCCAGCTAGTCGATGTCGAAATTTCTCAGTCATCAGGATGGGCTCTATTGTAAAGGCCCAGTATGGTTTGCATAGCGACTGTAAAACAACTTTGGGGCGGACAGAGAATGGGAACCAAAAACCAGATTTTAGAGCAGATTATCACAACAAAAAAGGAGATCAGCTGAGACCTATGTGTTGTTTGTTCAGCGGCCATAATATTGCCACTCTGTTTTAGAAGGACACAGCTTATGTCTTAACTCTCCTGCGTCCTCACGGCACATCTACAAAAGAGACCAATACATGAGCGACAATGCTGAAAGACAGGATGTTTTTTTTTTTTCTTTCATTTTTTTTTCTCAGAACTGTATTTACAGGGAAGAACGATTCACATTTCACACAAAAAAATCATTCTACAAAGCAGCAAACTGTCACAAAAAAAACATAAAATAACATTTAAATAGTTGTAAGAATTCACCTGTCTGTAGTCTTACAGTTAAATATGCATATGATGCCCATTTTCCTCTGCATAGAATTTATACACATTTTAACTCTGAAAAGGTCTGTTGCCATAATACTGTTAAAAAATGCATAAGACTGTAAATAATACATTAACACAACTAAAGTCTTTGGCAAAAGTGGTAAAAATACATTCTCTCAACTGTTAAATAATAGTACACTCAAAGTTAAGTTTCATGATCAGATGTTAAAGAAAGGAAATTGAATTCGAGGCATGGTTGTGTGAAATACATATAAAGCAGTGTGTGAAAAAAAAAATCCAGTAATAATCTCCTTCTTTAAATGTTACATTGGACAGGCTTGATAATTATTTACTGAATACACTGGATTGAATAAAAATCCCAATACATTTATCAGTAGTTTAAAAAAGCTACAAAAGGAAACAAGCAAAACAGTGTGGGCGGAAAATGAACTGTAAACATATTCGGAGCAATAAGTGCCATTTAATGTCAGGAACTGTTGGCTATTTTACATTCTTGGATAAATGGACTACGTGTTTTTTTTTTAAGACAAAGTAAAACCAATGTTGTGTTTGCATGGAACAGTACCACCTTATTTGGTCCGACCCTTCATATAGTGCAAAAATAAGAACTCAAAATCAGAGGTTGCCTGGTCATTCACTGCATCCCAATAATATAAACAAATACCATAAACAAAATATATAGCGAAACAAAAATACATCAAGCAATTTGCTGTATACACTAAATTGCCAATAATATTAATTTTACATTAAAAAGAAAAGTTAAAAAAGAAAAATAATTTAGGGATATGTTTCTTTTTTTCAAAACTGCTCCACAGGTGCCCATATTTCCTTAAATTCTTGTTGATCTTTTTTTTCGTTAATATTTCATGTCTCCTCTTGTTAAAAAAAAAAAAAAATGAAAGGCTGATTGTGTTTCACAGAAATCAGGTCCTAATAATCTTCTCATGGCATAATGATAAAAAGTAGTACTTGTCATGCTGCAGGTTTTGGTTTTGCGTAATGCTGTTTGGGTGGAAAGATGCACCGAACCGCTGCCCACGGAGAAGCTTCAGCCTCTGGCCCAGAACGCCCACACACAGTCGAACTCGTAGCAACGATGGGGCCAGGTTTGGGGACAAGAAAGACTTAGGGTGTGTGAGGGGTGGGAGTGGGGAGATGCTGCCATGCTTAACACTTGCCTTTGCTCCTCCAGGAAGTAAAATCAGTCAGGTAAAGGAATGTAGTCATCCATAAAAAAAAATAAAAAAAACCAGGAAAAAAGTAGTATGAGAAAAAAAAAACAATGAACCCGAAGCATCAGAGGGGAGGGGGTGTAGCTTTTTTTTTTTTTTTTTTTAACTTTCACCAACAAAACTTTCTTTGCATTATTATTATCATTTTCATAATATATATTTATATAGTCTCTTTACAGTCTTGCAGGTTTAGAAGCAATGGGTGGACTGTGAAGTTTTGCAATGGCCAAATCACTTTTTGAATCCCAACATGTCCGCTCCTCTCTCTCTCTCTCGTTCTCTCTCTTTGAGTATTGAGGAAATCTTGGAGCTGCCTGCTTGTCCAGAAGGCCACACCCATTCACACTGGCACAATATGGAGCCCAAAGCCCCGATCCGGTTGCTTGATTGGGTTTCCATGGTAACTAGTGACGGTCATAGGCAGTGGCAGCAGTGGGAGGTGCGGAACCTCTTGATGCGGCACTATAATAATAAGGGGAACCTGAAAGTTAACAGGAGAAGAATGGACTGTTTGAAAAGACATTAGGCATGTAAGTGTACGTTCTTAACTTGTTAACCTCTGGGTTTAAAAAAAAAAAAAAAAAAAAAACTGACAATAACATTAATGCTGTAAGACTATGAAATACTCACTTAGTAATGCTGGGTTGCTGAACCTCCAGGCTTCATTGTATGTTGTGTACTGTGGATGGCTGTAGGGGTTTCCCGAAAACTCGCTCCCTAGAATCAAGAAATAGAATGTGTTAGCCTTCAGTTTTCAGTTTCCCACCAAAATGACCAGTGGAACATGTCCAGAATGCCCCCCCATACACACACACACACCATCCCCAACGACCACACAGTAGCACAGGCAGCTTCCACGAGTATCGGAATAAAAATTATTTTACCACAGGGATTTTACTTTACACACTCTTATTTGCTCAAGTTTGCTCGTGGTAGTCTCTGGTGTAAAATTGCAGTTGGGTTTTCACCCCTCATGTGGGTTTTTATCCTCTCCTCAGCTCTTTGTGTCATGGAATGCCATTGTGTCGGGAAGTAACTCAGGCCCGTGTCAGTTAGTGGTGCTGTTGGTCTAGGTGGTTTCTGTCTTTATGAGACAATAAAAGGTGGGATTTTATATGAAGCCGGTGAGGAATGGCTTCTGGTTTAACAGTGTTTGGGGCCTGTCACTAAATCTTAGGCGGCAGGGCGCAGATGAATGGAGAGCAACACAGTAAGGAAGCGCGAGAGGGATTATAAGGAATTTTCCAGTTCTGGACCCTTTTGTCCAGTTCTTTCTGACCAATGAAAATGAAGGAGACAGTATTCCCCAAAAGGAAGGAGCTTTGTGTTTTGCCGCTCTACAGTACAGCAAAGCACACCACACAGAAAAAGGGGGGGGGGGGGGAAATCATAATTGAGGCGTTGTTGCTTCTCTGTAGAATCGACCGTGAACTGTAACACTACGCAGCTGGCAGGGAAGGAAGTGTGCCGTCTTTGAGACTCCGAGGCTACTTCATTCCCTTATCGGACGGGCAGACACACACAGGGGGTTAAGGGATACTGTTCATATGATGCCTTACAGTAAGTGTAAAGATCATTCGCTCGCTTGCTACAGGATAGTGCTTTACCACAAGAAAGGGATGATGTTACGTCCCTTGTTGTGTGCAGTGGACGAAAAAAAAAAAAAACACAAGCTCCAAACCACCCATGCACACAAACACACACACACACACACACACACACACACACACACACACACACAGAGATGATTGAGAAACACTATCCACGTCCCTCAGAGATGAGGGATTTAAATATTTACAGGCCTCCGATGGCTCCCAAGTTTGGTGACCCCTGACTATTTGCAGTGAACCTGAACTGCAGGTTAAGTACTGGGGGAACAGGACCCACGGGCGAGGGCAGGAGCCATGCAGACTGGTGAGGGCCAGGCATGTTTATCGACAGACGAGGAGATTACTCATGCAAACAAATAAGGAGGAGATGGTGGGGGAATGGGACTAGGCACTTGGATGGAGAGAGGAACTGTGTAGACTAGAACAAACTAACTAACATCCACCCACTCAGTGATATTGGCACACAGATTGTTCCAAGTCAGTGAGACAATGCCATCACGCATGTTTGTAGCTCTAAAGTAGCACCACTGTGAATGAAAATGATTTGTCTAATGTCTATGTATATCCAACTGTCAATGACACCCCGTTTTAGATTTTAGAAAGATAAGAACCAGAATTTCAGGTGAACTACAGTATATCCATTGAATTAAGTAAAGGCGGATGGATACAGAGGACATCATCTTTCCTAAGTGCAGAGAGGGCTGTACTGTATCAGTTCATAAATATGAGTAGTAGTGGCACATACCAGGAACCATTCCAGCAAGCGTTGATGTTGGGTAGCTGCCCTGGCCGGTGGGGGGTACGTGAGGGGGATACCCAGGTAGGGTTGTGTTGGCCATATCCCGACCTGTGGGCGAAATAACAGACAGAGAGCGGCATTAGTTAAAATAATAATAATAATAATTAAAAAAACTGATTTACAGCTTACTCACTCAACCTGTTTTGAGAGGGGGAAATCGTGAGTTGTGAATCACTTAATAGAGCAAAGGCAATTGCAATTGCAAGTGAAGTTTCGTTTATTTTCCCTACTCAGTTTTATTGCACAAAATGTTATTATACTCGCTAGTAATGAGAAAGAAACTCTATCTAATTATACATGTACACAGTAATTATTTGTTCATTTACATAAACAAAGCAAGGCTTTTGTGGCTTGTTTAAGAAACCCAGAAAAAAAAATAACAATGGTGTCCTTCAGCTTTCAGACTTGTTTAGTTTTTAAAAGCACTGACAAGAAATCAAAGGGGAAAAAAACACATACAGGGCAATTTGTAAAAATGTGCTGCAATATAGGCCCCAACACAATGGGCCCTGACCAAAGCAGAACGCTTTCACTTCCCATACATGTGGCAAAACCCAAACGCTGATTCATACAGGACCTCATTCACCCCGGCGCGGACCTCCGCATTCAACTCCGTAATTGGGGATGACGGTTGGCTATCCTAACTAGACACATGTAGCCCCTACTAAGCCACTCTTTGGGAGGATGAGGCCCCTTGATGCATTGTTAGCAGTGAGGGACACTGTAATTTTTTTTTGAGCGGGTGAAGAGGATTATGGAGGAATCAAACACTAATGAGCAAGCTGATAGCCATAAGGCCTCATCATACTGCAGGACAAACTTTGGGTAAGCCTTCGGATAACACAGTAATACGCATTAAGCTTTTTAACCAAAAAGGGTTTTTTTTTTCTAAAAACAAAATGCAAATAATGAGATGTTAGACATCAGAATGTAATATAGTAGTTTTCAGTGAAAAATAAATGTTTCTGAAAGCATATGCATTGTTTGTACATGAATATAAATATTCTAAATTTCAAACAAAAAAATGTATGCTTTTGATCAACCCTACTATATCACTTCATTTAATTTTATAGTACAGTACAAAATAAAGATAAAGTATATGCTATCCAGAATCCACTCCCTACTTTTAACAGTTTCCCATGAAATACATTACTAAATCTATTAGTATCCAAATTAGATTTTGTTGTTGTTTTTTTTTTTTTGGTAGAGGAGGATCTCAAGTTTGCTAGAATTGTTAGGCTTGAATTTTGTGCCCACGGGCGCTCTACATATTTGGTAACGGTCTTTGTCTGAGTCATAATACTAAGTAGTGCCAACTGGTCAAATTAGTCAGCTGTAGCCAAGTCAACACACAAAGGCAAGAGGGTATTGAGTGTGTGTGTGTGTGTGTGTGTGTGCGTGTGTGTGTGTGTGTGTGTGTGCGCATGTGTGTGTGTGTGTGTGTGTGTGTGAGTAAATGTGTGTATATGTATGAGTGGCCGTGTGTCATGGTAGAGGGGAGGAGACGGTTGAGGGGTCAGAGCATATGGACAAGAACACACACACACACACACACACACACACACACACACACACACACACACACACACACAGGCTGAAGGCAGACAGACACAGAGCACATTGTTAGAGATATAGAGCCTGGAGGGCCTGCTTCCACAAGTACCTTAAAGCCTGATTTCTTAGTTGTCCATCAAGACCAGTTGTTTTACCTCACTTGAAGGGAAATCAACCTGCCAAATACACCTCTATCCACAGTCACTCCAGCCATGCATATCTGTCAGGGTAAGTGGTGAGGTTTCACCTCAAGAGTCGCACACAAGGGGATAAGCCTGCCTCGACATTTAAGGTCTATTCCGCAAGAAGATAAAGAATGTTAAACATTCTATTACCTTAGAGCTTTTTTTTCTGGCCAAATACGTTTGGATGGGGAAGTGGAAACACCACCTTCTACTATAAATCAGTCAAGAACACTTCACTGACAAAACATGATTTATGTAACTAATAATTCCCCTCTGAGTGACAAACCGCGGTACTTAGTTAGCAATATTTATACATACAAAATCAAAGTTAGCCCATAATTGCTATGCAACTTCAGGCAGAGCCTGACATGTTGTTTCCCTTTAAAAAAATATATATTAATAAACACGCATCAAAGCAGAACAATGAAAGAGACGTTGAGCACGGCTGCCTGTCCCCCTGTTTAAATCTCCTGGTGGAGGGAGAAACGCTTGGGAGAGCTCTCAGTAGTGCATGATAGCCTCATTAGCTGTCTCGGAGCCTGTGTTGTTTTACAGCCGAGATGGGTGTGGAGAGAGAATCCTCATTAAAGTAAAAAAAGGGACTTCTTTAGATCTGCTGCTTCACTGACAGCCCCCTGTTGGATTTAACACTGAGCGAATCTTTAGCGGTGTGTGCATACACACACACACACACACACACACACACACACACACACACACACACTGCGAGAGGGACAACCATACAGTACATACTTGTTTTGTTTTCTGAAATAATCAGTCCATAATGTGATTTGCATATTCACTAGTACAATATCAAGTACCTGAGAAGGTTACAGTACATACTTTGAAAGGCCACTCGGTTGCTGTCAAATCCTGCACACAGAATTTCTTTGCATACTCCCCATTTTAAACCCATGCGCACTAAGCCTCCATATGCACTTAAGAGTGCACCAGAGGGCATCTGACCCCAGTGATAGCTCCATGATCACTAAACACTGAAGCCACTAAGCTACGAGTGTTTACTTACAACTGAGCAAGACAAGTTTGCTACCTCCTGCCAACAAACCTGTCAGCCTTTAATTATCATGGTGAGAGACAAACAGGTCTCTTTCTTTCTCTCTCTCTCTCTCTCTCTCATTCTCTCTCACTCTGTTTCTCTTTCTCTACCCGTCTGTCTCTTTCAGTCCCTTGCTTTCCTGTCACAGCAGATGGAGAGACCTAGAAAGCTGTTTACCTCAGAACTTGCCTCGGTGTGCTAGCCAGGGGGAGAGAGAGAGAGAGAGAGAGAGAGAGAGAGAGAAAAAAAACTCGGCAGGAATGTGGCCCTCTCCTATGGATGACCTTCCTCTTCTCTGGCAGTGGGAAACAAAGTCATCAGCAAACGACTCTTTTGCTGCGCCGTGCATTAAATTCACCACGACAGGGACACCTTAGTGTTCACAACGCCGCCGACTGAAGTCTTTTGACCTCCATTTTCTATATTCGGAACGTGGCCATTTATCACCGGCCCAAAAACCACTTCACCCTAATTAATTACAACTTAGCAAAAGGATGTTTGGAGAGCCAAATTGCCGTAATTCCCCCAACACCCCGGTGAAAGTCATTCATTATCAAATGTGTGCTCAAAGGTTAGTTTGCTTTTGTGAAGACAAAATAAGCATTAATTTTGGAGCCTAAGCACACAGGCTCCCCCGTGGCCATAACAGACAAGTGGCTCTGTCAAACTGCCACTCGTTTCGCATGGTGCTTCAGAGTTTGTATTTTTTTCCCCTGATAAAACAAGAGTACACATCTACAATTCTCATTTGTCAGCTCAGTGTTTCATGCTTCAACTTGGCAGTGACAGTACAAGTTGTATATCAAATGACCAACTCAAAGGGAAATCCCTGGTCTTAAACAGCAGACGAAACATCAGTCTATGATCATATCAACACACCCAACAACAGTATGGTTTCTCTATCAAGTTCCTATGGCAGAGCACACACCAGGTTGCCTCATAGAAGAGCACAGATTACACTGCATCTGTCCCCTCAGACTCCAGAAAGTTCCCCCAGCCCCCCCTGCTCAGACACAGGACAGCCATCACTCCTCAAACTCCCTCTGACACGAGCCCGCCCTGGCATCACTTCTCGTTTGCCCGCCATCTCCAGCAGCATAAAAGAGTTGAGTTAATGGGTCAGCGAGATGGAATTGAACATTTTTGAATGCGAAATCCATCAAAATACCACAATTCTTCTGGTGCGAATAAAGCAATGGCTTGACAATGGGCCTTATCCCATCACCTCCCATTCAGGAGAAGTCTTTTGGTATGCTTTGCATTAGGAGGGGGAGTGATGGCAATTGAGCTATTTAATTGTATATGAGCTATTTAATGTAATATACTATTATTAGGGCTGAAAAAGGGAGCTGGCTTCTATGGAAGGCGGCTGACTGGCTGAATTTCGATGATGTGCTCAATGCCTTAAATCCCGCTCCCAATTGAGCTGCCTCTTCGTAGGTACTTTTGAGCACTAATAGGATAAGCAAAGGACACAAAAGATTTCTATCTTTTAGGCATTACACCATGAGTGCAAGAGAGAAATTCCAATCTCTTCTGGCAATGAAGAGTCCATGAATCATTCATTTTTAATAGATTATGCAAATTCCAGGACATAAAATCAACAAGATCAATAACGGCGGGTGTTTTTAATTGGCGCTCGAAAACATTTTAAGGATGAGCATAATCTCCACTTCGCGCAACCCCCCCGTAAAGGCGCTATTAATTTGAAATTGGATCTCGGCCTAAACGCAGAAGATAATTTAGCACCCTTTGCTTGGCTTGAAGTCCTATCTGCGGGGTTTATCATACGCCTGTAAACTATAATACCAGCCATTACCGCAACCCCAAACGCTACACCTGATTAAAACGCATTGAGGTTATTAGCGCAGGCAGTCACTGGGGGAACATCAAGCCGGTGAAATAACCCACTCAAAGCAGAACAAACTAGAGTATATCTCGATGTGAGCGTGATGTAAAAATCATCCTGGAGGGTTCAGTCTAGCGTTAACGAAAATAGTGGCTGTTTTTTTTCTCTCCTTCCCACTCTCCCTATCATCTCAATGACTTTTTTTTCCTCTCTTGATAATCCATCCGCGGAGAAACTTTCTCTCAAATCGCCAGGGACTCACTCTACTGCACTTGCCCCCGCACATGATTAAGTTCAAAATTACATTTCCACAAAAAAAAAAAAAAAAAGTTGGGATAGGAGATAATCAAAACAAACATACAATTAACAAACACATATTTGAACGCATAAAACCCCCCACACACCTCCTGTCAGATAAGCTAGAAACATTTTGGCGAGCCTGCCAGGAGAAGAGACTGGTGCCTCTCAAGAAAGGCCTTACTCACTCACTCTCTCTCACACACACACACACGTGTTTTCTCGGCGTGCAATGTGTGTTTTCCCTAATGCCTCTAGATACGCTTCAGCCGGGGTCTGTCAGGTCTGAGGAGGGCCTCCAGCAGGGGTGAAATGCATCCCCTGGCCTATCGCAGGTGCAAACAAAGCCCGCTTCCCCTCTCCCTCTCTCCCCTTCCTCCGCCCAGGTGCCCTGCTCACACAAGCGGCCTCCCCGCACAAAGGACAAACACACACCTTTCTTCTCACGAGGCCTGGCTTACAACGGATATCTACCTCCCACATATTAATGAGAGAAAGACCCCTATTCTTTTCCAGTAGAGAGAGAGAACGAGAGTGAGTGAAGGGGAGAGGAAGAGAGAGAGAGAGAGAGAGAGAGAGAGAGGTAGAGAATGGAGAGGAGAAACAGCAATAGGATGGAGTAAAGGGGATGGAGAGAGAAACACAAGGAGAGGCCGAAAGAAAGAGAGAGAGGGGCCATAGTCGAATGGAAAGAGAGAAAAGGGAGAAGAGAGATAGACCAACAGAGATTGAGAGAGAGAGACGGAGATAACATAAAAAGAACAGACAGAACAGAGAAAGGGAAGAAAGTAGAGAGCAAAACAGTGAAGAGAGGGGAAGTCAGGAAGGACAGGGGGAAGATTGGCAGAGTAGACAAGCAAGGGGAGAGAGAGAGAGAGAGGGAGCACAGACGAGTGTGAGGGAGGAGAGGAGAAGCCTCATGCCATTTTCAATCATCCTGACCTCCTCCTCCGCCACCTTCTCCTCCTCCCACCAGCAGAATCCATTGCCTTTGATGGCAGCTGCATAATTATATGAATTTTAATAAAAGCTCCGTATATTAATCTCAGGCCTGACAGTAATCGTAAACTATCAGTAAACTTAACCTTCTTCGAGGTAATAACAGTGGCAACAATGAAACAATATTTCAATTAGTGAGGCAGTCATTAATTATGACAGGCACATGAGCACAGGAACACAGCAAGGATGTGCGTGTGTGTGTGTGTGTGAAAGAGAGAGAGAGAGAGAGGGAAAGACGAAGGACGCAACGAAAGAGAGAGGGACGAGAGAGCGGGTAAAAAAGAAAACCACCGGCTCAGTGAGCAGACTGCAGATCCGGAAGTCAAGCATACTTGTTCTCCGACTTGAGCCAATGAACACTTCTAAATCTGGGACTCAATGATACTCTATGCCCATAGCGCCAATTGATGTCGTTGGAAAAGTACTTAGGACTCAGTGACCCCTCTCACACTTAGGTACGTTACGGAATAGTAGTGGTTCACTTTTTCGATCTGTGGAGCTTTCATTTTTGAGTCTCCTTTCTGAGCCGAGAGAAAAACAGTACGGAGTAGGGCAAAAGCGTTTGCCACCTTTTCAGCTCAAGAGTCAAGACTTAGAAAGGAAAAAAATAAAAAGAATTCACAATTGTTCCATAAGTTGTGGTTTTTATTATTTTTTTATTTCTGACTTTTTGTTTCCAAAATGCCATAATTAGACAGTAGTCGTGTGTAACGTCCCTTAGCTGAATCTGTGGCTTGGGAACATGGTGGGGGGAGTTAGAGCACTCGATCTTACCTACAGGGTAGCTTTGTGACACACTCGGCCCCAGCTCCGCATTGGCGTTGGAGGACAAGCTCGGCTTCACGTCGTCCAGCCCACCGTTCAGTGTCGGTAGGGAGTATTCATTCGCCTAAAGAGAAAAAAAAAGGAGAATACAAAATGAAAACACTAGAACTTTTTTTTTTTTTGAAGGTTTCTTTTTTGTTCCCTCAAAAAAGAAAGAAGAAAAAAAACAGCAGCATCTCTGTGAATCTCTCTCTGTCTGTATCGTCCATTCCTCTCTCTCTCTCTGTCTCGCTCTTTCTCTCTCTGTGGGTTGTTGGGTGCTAAAAGTGTGAGAATGTGTGTGTGATCGCTGCGCGGAGCGGCAGGGGGACAGTTGAAGCATATCATGAATGTATTTGGGGTATTGTCTGAGAGGAAGTGGGGTTCTGAGCGCAGAGAAAAGCCAAGGCGTCAGCTGGCCCTTTGTTCCTGACTGCAGTCATCCCCCTGATCAGCCAAGTGAGGAAGCAGCACTGGCGCTTTGTTACACACTACACACACACACACACACACACACACGCACACACACACACATGCACACACACACACACACAATGTAGCCAACATTTACCTCCCTTTCTTTTAACCGCACAATCCAAGCCAGCAGCAAAAAGCTTTGGCTTTTCAACCCTACTGTTCCTTTACTGAAGTTTTACATTCAGTGGTTGATACCGCACAAATACTGTGCGGTTTTCTTTTAGCACTATAACTTTGTTGTATTCCAGCCTTGTATGGTTCTTTTATTTATTTTTTCATTACTCCTAGATAAATGCTAAGTCCCTAATCTGATCTCAGTCCACCTTATGGCGAGGTTTGCGTTTGCTTAGCATTTTCTCCTTGTTACTGGAGAGATGGAAGCGCGTCATGGCGTTAATGGTAGATGTAATCTTTTTTTCCCCCCTGCTCTTTTAATGAGATGTGACTTCCGGAGTTTGTCTGTTGACAAAGCTTGTCCTAAGCCTTCTCCCTCTGTGTGTATTTGTGTGTGTCTTCTCTCTCTCTCTCTTTCACACACACACACACACACACACACACACACACACACACACACACACACACACACACACACACAGAAGAGCACACAGTGCCTCTGTGGGCCGCGGTCCCACAGGGGAAGCCTGTGACCCTAGCCTTGTCTGCCTCTATCACAGATAAACTCTAATTGTCTGCTACAACTGTTCCTTGGCACAATTGCGGATGTTTTCCTCTTTTCTTGAAAGCCTCAGACGCAGAACGGGCGTTTTATCATGCAGATAAAGCCAGAGGAAGGGAAAACAACTGAATGGGGTGAGGAGGGGGGGGGGGATTTGAAAAGGATGACCAAATGGCTAGCATAAGTGTGGGAGGAGTGATTCCATTGAGTTTTGCATCTCCAGAATGGCTATTTAATGCCCTCACCAGAAGCCAGACGTTGGCTAATAGGACTGCGTCTTTAGCGATGGGGTTGAGAAGATAAAAAAAGGGGGAAAAAGGAGGAAAAAAAGAAGACGAGGGATCCTCAAAAGAGGGGAAAATGGCCTGACTAATATTGCATTAAATTAAAACTGATTTTTCTGGACTCGTCTAACCTCCTTTTTTCCTGCCTTGCACATTTTTTTCTCTTTTCCTCTCATACACCCCCCCCCCCCTCTCCCCATTTTAAAAAACCCTACCTCAATTCACCACTCCCCCTTTTTTTCAATAGTCGCTCTCTCTCTCTCCCTCCCTCGCTCTTTGTGATTGCAAGTCATTTCCAATTCGTTTTGGTATTGATCTTGCAGTAGAAATCAGTTTGGTAATTAGCTGCAAATTAGGCCTTCTTCTGGAGGTGAGGCCTGTCCCCCTGATTTATCACCTGCGTAATTCGCCACGATCGCAGAGAAATTAAAATGAACTCAATTAGGGCGATTGCTCTGGCTTTATGGCACCCACTTGTAGTTCCAAGGGAGAAATTAATAGTTGCTTGTTGTTTAATAGTCAAATGAAAGTAAATAAAGGTTATCCATTGTAATAAGTCCAAAGCTTTTAATCACAAGGTTGGACCAAGCTAGGTTTTTTTCCACATTGTTGTTTTGTAGTGCTGTGGGGATTTGAGAAGGTCTCTTAATTTTTTTCTAAATGATGATGGATAGAAGGTGTTGGCTAGCTTAATGTCACATGGAACTGGTTGGCTGGTGAAAATGGCTTGTGGCTTTGTGTTATAAATCTGCCATGCAGATTAGGAGCAGCTAGACAGTGGAAAGCACCCTGAATTAACAATGGTGTTGTAGAAATATGACTCTAAACTGCGCCCTTACAACACCGAGAGGAAAATACGCCACACTCTCAGGCTGAATTACACAACAAAAGCTTGGAATGAAACAAACCGCCACTGATAATAATTCTTTAAATGTTGCCTCTCTCTCTCTCTCTCTCTCTCTCTCTCTCTCTCTCTCTCTCTCTCTCTCTCTCTCTCTCCCTCTATGCTATTCTCAATTACAGTGTTCCAGGGAATGTTTTTTTTTATTTTTTTATTTCCATCACAAAATCAATAATATGTGGGATATTTTTTTTCTCTCTCTCTCTCCCAGAGATCCCTGCAGTGTTGTCCAAGCGCTTTTTATAATGCTGTGCAATTACTGTTAAACCATCTCTGCTCCTTTCTACAGCGTTCGACATTCAGCCATTTCTTTACAGCAGAGGGCCTGTGATCTGAATTGCAGTGGTATGCCGTAGCAAGTCCCTGGGCCCCAAAGGATTACATGCAGTAATATAACCCTCTCTGCCTAGGTGCTAAAGGAGCAGGTTGAAGTGAGTGTATTAATGCTCACTCAGGTCCTTTAATATAAATGATTTTCTGTGCTGAGGGTGCAAGTCCAAGAGCTTCTGTTACTTAAGATGGGAGCAAACTAATTCATGAGACAATATCAATGGACTGATGGTAACTAATGTTTTATGTCCCAGTAAACATGCATGTGCACGGACACACACACACACACACACACACACACACACACACACACACACACACACACACACACACGCGCACACACACACACACGCACAAATACACAAATACACAGTCCCCAGATAATTTACTCAACCTGGCTGGGTTGATGCTATGGCACTTTGAGCAAAAACAGATCCTATATTAGCCATTCGCTTGTGTTTTTAAGCTAGCTGACTTTTCATTCTGACTACACAAAAGCACCTGCTAAATTATTAAACAAAATGTACAGTAAATACAGCTTTATGTGGAACAAACGACTTTTTGTCCCCATAAATACACACATGCCCACACATAAAAACACACAAACAAATACAAACACACACACCGGCAACTAAAAGAAACGGAAAGAAAGTGTAGTTACCTGCTCGGGCTTGATGTGTTCCGAGGTCTGGAAGACGTCAGGGTAGGCCGGCCGCTCGAAGACCCGGTCCAGAGCCTCTAGCTGCTGCTGCGTGAAGGCGTCGGCGCGCAGGTGCTTCCGCAAGCTCTCCACACTACCCTGAGAATCACTGTTTGGGCCAGAGCCATCTGAGCCATCTACAGGGGGACAGGAGAGAGAGAGCAACATGCCGTTTCCAAATCTGAGAGGGTGGGGGGGTGGCGACCAGCGTGGAAGTACCGCGCGAAGCGTGAGATTCGCTCACGTACACTCTCTCACTCTTTTTCTGTTTTTTTTTTTTTTGGCAACTGAACCACATAGCTCTGCCTCTCACTTTCTCTCTCTCTCTCTCTCTCTCGCTCTCTCTCTCCCTTTCTCTGTCTACTTCTCTCTCTCTTTCTCTCCGTCCTGGGCCAGGTTTCCCAAGAACATTGCAAACCTAAATAGTTCTCACAATTCATCTTAACAATTTCGGAGCGCTTCCAGAAAGAAAGTTACTCAAGTTGCACTTAACAGTTGTAGTTTTACGTGCTCTTAGATGTATGTGTTAAGTGCTGCTGAACAGCAGGACATACAGTAGACTACATTCATGTTACATGTTTGTTTGGGAAACGTGCATTCAAAATGAACCAACGTTCCTTGAATCACTCTTAGAGAACATTCAAAACCACTAGGATTCATAGCTATTGGGAAACCCGACCCTGGTCATTATTGGCGTAGGCCTTAGCATGGATAGCATAGATGCAGTGTAAATGCAACCGCGGAACCGCAATGGCTGCTGCATTGAAGTCGGCTAGAGCCCCAATGGCGGACGGCGCCGGGACCAGCCTCCTGCTGCATTAGCCACATCATGATGTGAGAGGCTGGGCGGTAATTGATGGATTACCGTCAGCGCGAGGCTCTACTTGTAAGGAGAGGCCATGCGTTTTAATGAAAGTGGCGGCGATAGCGGTAGCGGCGGTCGCGGTATCACTGGCAGCAGCAAACCGCCAGACAGCAAATGAGTGGTGATCGCAATGGCCATTTCAATCCTGGGTGAAACACTCGTTTTTTTTTTCTCTCCCCTGCTTGTTTGTTTTCCTTTTTTTTTTTTTACCCCACTCATTCTTCCCTGGGAGGGAGCGTGTGTGTGTGTGTGTTTGTGTGTGAGAGAGAATGGGAACACTATTACATTACACTGTGTTTAAAAAGAAGGCTAGGAAAGAGGGGGAAAAAATCCGGGGAAGGAAATTGTGCTTTAAAACCAATGATTTTTTTTTATTCCTGGAGTGCCACCTCTTTTCCCTCTCTCTCTCTCTCTCTCTCTCTCTCTCTCTCTGTGTGTTAGTGTGTGTGTGTGTGTGTGTGTGTGTGTGTGTGTGTGTGTGTGTTGGGAGGGGGGGGGTGCTTGGGATGCCTGGGTGCCTGCCCCCTTCTCGTGTTCAATCATTTCCCTGCGAGGCTCTCTCCAAACAGGCGCGGGCGCGTGTGGTCCCCTGCTCTCCCTTCCTCCCTCCCCGACTCCCCCTGACCTCATTACGCTGCCGCCGGCCGGGAGAGGGATGTCTTCGCTTTTCCCTTTTGTCACTTTGTGTGCGCGGCGCGTTAAACCCCCCCCCCTCCTTCACTCCCCAACCACCAACACCACCAACGCCACCTCCCCTTCCTTCCCCAAACGCCACCAAACCACAGAGGCAAGGGAGAGGCTTGTGTGTGTGGTTTTGGGAAGGAGGAGGGAGTGTGTGTGTGTGTGTGTGGGTGTGTGTGTGTGTGTGTGTGTGTGTGTGTGTGGGGAGGGAGGGGTTGAGGCTAGGGACTCGTTCCTTCTCATCTCCCCTCCACGTCTCCTTCCCAAGTCTCAGCTCCCCGGCGAATCTGTCATTCTAAATTTGCGGCAGATTATGTCCTCTCCTCTGCGATGGGGTTAGAGAGGGGGGGGGGGTTGGGAGATGAGGGTGGTGGGAGCCCGGGTGATGTATGATATGCACGGCCCCTATTGATTGCCTGATCTGGTGGAGAGGAGGGGAGCTGAAATGAACTTGAAATGAACATCATGCCTCAACTCATTGTGCGTATAATACTTCGCTTAATCCCACATTTTTCTCTGCCACGGAATTCAATTGATCAATCATGTCTCGCTGATGGTACCATTTCAGGGCCGTTATTGCCTCGCCGTCCCCTCCGCCTGACCTTTTTTCTTCTGCAGGGGCTGGGACCGCCGAGAGAGGATGAACCTGACTCCCATGATGAACAAAATGGATCTGGAACCCCCGACAGAAGGGGTCGGTGGGGGTGTCTGTGTGTGTGTGTGTGTGTGTGTGAGTGTGTGTGTGTGTGTGCGCGCTTGTGTGCATGTGGGTATTGGCTTGTGTTAAAGGGAGACTGTGTGTGTGTGTGCGTGTGTGTGTGTGTGTGTGTGTGCATACGTGCATACGTGTGTGTGTGTGTTTTGGGTTGTGTTAAGGGAGACTGTGTGTGTATGCAAGTGTGTATGTGAGAGTAAATGGATAGAATTACATTGCATCTCTGATATTCTGCCGTGCTGGTGACAAATATTAGTGTGTAGCGGGTTACAGATATTGTATATGAAATACTATTACAATGCAAGCTGTTTGAATATAATGCAATTTCATTTTATGTAATAACAAAGCACAGGGAGCATTTTTTAGTTCCCTTTTTTTCTGACATGTATTTGAACAGGCATCTTCTCTGGACAGCCCCCTTGGGGCCTTTTCATAACACTGCCTGTTGTGGCTGCTTTATCAAACTCAATTGTTCTCTTTGGTGCTGGCGTAAATAGAGCCATTAATTACTTTGCATCTGTGGAGCTGGGCATCAAACCTGATCAATAATCTCTAGAACATGTACTCCCCACACAAAAGAAACCCATCTGTTTTGTTCCAAGACATATACTGTAGGCTTATTCTTTGAATTTCAACCTTTGTATTTTGTGTTTGTTTTTTTTTTTATATTATTTTCTCCGTCGTAGGAGAAATATTGCATACAATCCTAATGAATTCGGTCTGTCAAGCAAGCTCAAGTGAGTTTACAATCTCATTGAGATTTCTTGAGAAATCTTTCCAAAAAACACACACTTCCTCAAGTCACATTTTCATCTGCGCGCCATTTTAAAATCATTAAGATCACCCCAAAATAAACAAAACCTTCAACCATTAAAATGCCATTACATAAGCGGTCCCAGAAGGCCTGGCACTCTCTTAGCCACCCGTGGGCTATGACCACAGCCCCTGAGTGTTGGTGAACGCCTGCCTATCTCAGTCCTGCGGTGTCCCGGTGTGATTTTATTGATCGATGACACAGTTGAGTGTATTCATTTTGACATGGCTCTGTATTAACACTCGGGTAACGAGGGACCAGACTCTATCAGATCGGATAACCAGCTCTATAAAAGTGGCTTCTCTCCGCGGGTCGGGCACTGGGAGGTCACGACCCCTTACAGGAGATTGAGTTGACGCTATATACGGTAGTGGGAGGGGGGGAGGGGGGGGGCGAGGGGTGGCCCTGACCACTACACCTGTGAAGCCTGCCCAGAATAGAACACTAAAATGAACAGGCAGGAGACTTGATTATGAAAGGAAAAAGATTTATACATTTTTAAGAGAAAAAATGTCACTAAACTGTATTATCTAATAATGGCTTTTGAGGTAGATGCCCTTGGTAAGATACGCGCTCTGTATTTTATTTCCTCCAGGTTTGACACCTAGACAAAGGGGCACAACACCTACATTCAAGGTAAGCAATTTTTGTCTGAAACGTATACTTTTCATTAATGGTTGGGATATGCATTGTCCCTTTTTGCACGACGCGTCTTTTGACTGGGATTTTTCTCCTTTTGAACAAAGGAGCTGTGTAAACAGTACATAAAGTAGAGCACAATTGTATTTTGACTAGTCTAATGTATTAACAGATGAACAGAGATGGAGGACTCCGCAATGAAGCATGATCACTGAGGTATGCATTCTTGAACGATTATCCTTCATTCCAATGGCAGTGAACTACAATAAGCGTAAATCAAACACTACTAGTGGGGAGGAGCCCCCCCCCCCCCCCCCCCCCCCCCCCCAGCTCAGCTCTGTATATGTACGCCACACACACACACACACACACACACACACACACACACACACACATACACACACACATACACACACACACTATACACTTATGAATCACAACCATCTAGTCTCTTGGCGCCTGTCTGGGCTTACTGTGGAAAAATCTGAGTATATATCAAGTCCCTGGCGTAGGAAATAGGGGTGCCAAATCAGTGGGTATTGTGCTGGCAGAAGAGATGCGACCGACGCCATTCATTTCCTGTAATGCTCCTGTATGTTTGGGGGTTCATTCATTTAACTTAGCCTGGCAATGGCTGGAGGAGGGATAGGAGATTGTGAATGACAACAGATTTCAGGAGTGTGGCTGCTACTGCTGTTGTTTTTGTCCTGGCTGGCGCTCGCTGTTTCCTTGATGGCTTTTCTATAGGAGGCTAAGTATGATTATCCAGGATTATTGTGTTGTTCACCTCTTACGCCTTGGCTGTATGAGAGTGTGACCTTTTTTTTTCTTCCATTAATGGGACTCCTGACCGTCTCTTTTGTGTCAATATTACGTAGATTTCAGTCATTTCATTCACAACTGAAATGGCTGATGGAACACACAGATGACTGAGGCCATGAAATTGGATTTAACTGGAGTGAAATCCAGTTAGCCACCCAGATGTGTTGCCAAAAACAGTCCTTGCAGATATCATTAGACATCTGCAGCCAAAGACACGTTACTTACAGTAAATACTTAAGCTCATAATTTGGACCTTGCAGCTACCGAGACACCTGTGAAATGGCAAAGCCAGTGGTAATATATTACGAATTCATCCATAACAAGAAAATGCGTTAGCACTTATTTGAGAACTCAAGATTCCATCTGGGCTATCTGCTGCTTTGATACAGGGAGACGGAATAGTGCCTTCAAACGGTTTACGTAACACTTACATTTTTTAATTTTCTAAGACCCCCCCCCCCCCCCACACCCTCTGTCAAAAATTCTCATGGTGTCCCTACAGGTACCGTCGTCATCCATCAGTCTCAAATAATTGGTTTGTCTGTGGCCCCGGTGCTACCAGTTGTATCTCATCATCTCATAGATAGAGGCTGAAGCCTGGACCCTCAAGCTATTTCTTTTGTCTTTCTAATGGCCTGCCTATCTGTGAGAGGCGAAGGGGCGAAGGGGGGGCGGGGGGGTGGAATAGGGTTGAGGGCTGGAGGAGCTGATGCTGTAGCTGGTGGGTGATGATGGTGGACTGGGTGGTGTGTGTGTGGGGGGGGGGGGTTTGCTGGTTGGATGTTAATTTGTGAAGTAATAGCTTTCCTCGGCGGAATTGCAAATTCTCTTAAATGTCACTATGTGCGCCACGCACAGGCGGACAGTGCTGGTCACCTCCAGACGCAGTTTAAGGGGTAGCGCCCTCCTTTCCCCCCTCCTTTCCCCCTCGTGTCTCTCTCACTCTCCTTCTCTCTCTCTCTCTCTCTCTCTCTCACTCTGTCTCTCTCTCTCTCTCTCTACCCCCTTCCAACAATGGCTGCCAAGTGTAACGTGCTACTTTTAATTTGCAGTAACACATGACAGTGGCAGATTAATGGTTCTTATGACACCTGTGTCCCTGAAGCCTCTCGCGCCGAGCCCCAGTGTACATAACACGTGTCACACTACATTATCGCCACGCCGCTCGCGTAATGGGGGACCTTTTTTTTAAGGGCACGGCTGACTGCTGACTTCGGAACTTACTGTAAGGGGCCGTCCGTCGTCTTGGCAAAGAGCCACGCTGTCGCAAACAACACCAAAAAAAAAACTAAAACAAATACCTGACAATGCCCAGGCCATCCATTATCCTGCTGTTGGTCAGGGCAGCGCAGAGCTCATCTTTTGCCAGGTTTGTTTTTCTTTTTCTCTCTCTCTCTCTCTCTCTCTCTCTCTCTCTCTCTCTCTCTCGCTCTCTCGCTCTCTCACTCTCTCTCTCTCAGAGCATATAAAGCTGTGTGTTTGGATGGGGTAAGGGCGAGTGTCTGTGTTCAGGACGATGGCGGTCTGTGAGATCTAGTGAAGAGAGCCTTGGGCAACCACACAGGACAGACATCTAGTCCTGATATTGAGTACAACCGCATCACGATCAGATGATGGGTAAATGTGTAAATAACACAACACTTTGGCTAGGCAGTTGTTGTCAGAAGGTAGACATAACGTCATAGTAAGGAAAATGAAGATACTCAAACAACACTTTTCAAACTCCACCACAATTATTTGAAAAACATTTCTTGAGTGGCTACTCAGAGAAAACGTCAAACCTAATATCACAGCACTATTCAGCACAACCACCAACTCTCTATTCTGTCTTTCTGAGCCACTCCTTCTATTGACAATACCACTAATATTCAACTGTGTTCCATATTATTCATGCAAAACCATCTCGGCACCTTTAAGGGAAGAAGATCGATGCCTAACACACAGCGTTTTGCGCCGTACACCTTGGATGAGGGAGCACTATGGCATCCACCACAAATGATGGCAGATATGATACACCATGCTATTTTTGCCGAACCCTAGCTGGAGGGGAGACATTGTTTTTAAAGCACCTCTTGATGGGGGCGCCTGTGACCGCGGCCTGAGGTTTTATCTCTTTCTCAGATGAACTATCTTCCACCCCTGGTTCCAGGTGGGTACAGTCTGACTGTGGCCGACGAGAGGGGTATATAAAAACCACAGGCGATCCCCCCACCCAACCCCGCCCCCTCTATACACCCCACCACCACCACCACTCACACCACTACGCTCCACCTGCCCCCCCTCCCTCCCCCCCCCCCCCCCCCAACGCCATCCTCCTGCCCTCTCACAGAACAGGCCAAGCACTTAAATCACTGAAATGGCTCCACATCAGAGGGATCATTTGAGACCGAAAGGGGCAGAAAAGAGCGAGTGAGTGAGTGAGTGAGTGTGTGAGTGAGAGAGAGAGAGGGGGGGAGGAAAAAGAGAGATAGAGTGAGTGAGAGAGAGAGAGAGACAGAGAGAAGAAAAAGCCCACAGAAACACGGTCTGTCAGTGAGAGGAGAGCGAGTCTCTCACAGACATAATTCTGCTGAATGTCCTCCAGAGCACCTCCGTGCCCTTGCCGGGTGCCTGTGTGTGCGATGCGCCTTCTGTCACCGAATGACTGAGCCTATAACTGTCTCTAATCACGGAGAAGGCGCACTGTGGAGTGCCGGAATGTCTGTCTCTGGGAACGGAACGTGCAAGCGATGCAGCACATCACATGACGTGCAATGGCCCTGTGTGGCTTTCCTCCCCCCCCCCCACTCTCTCTTTTTTTTCTTTTTCTTTCTTTTTTTTTTGTCGCTTCTAGTGAATGCATGTGCTCCTGCGCCATGCTGCTTTTTTACATCGTCGCCGGGGTAATGTTTCCCGATGCATCATAAGTCATCAACCCCCCGCGCGTGCCGGCAAAGTGCATCAATTCTGGCGCTACGTGGAAGCCTCGCATCTCCGACAGATCTATTGCACGGCCACCCACCGAACAAAAGGGAAAAAGGTTCACAGACCCCATTGCTATGGCGTGTCCACCTTGGGTCACACTGGTCTTTGAGGCCCTTTTTTCTGTTTAACAACAAATTTGCTTTCCGTGGAAACACATTTGTGTGTCAAATAAATACATTACATCAGCTAAACACCCAAGCTATCTCAAAATCCTCTCTGTCCGTGAATGAAATCCAGCAGAAACTAAAATATGCATCAATGCATGCATTGCACTTGTAGAAACAGGCCTATTTCAATCCAGCGCTGCCTTGCTCCAATTTGGCAGTGGGATTCGCCATGATGATGTAGATTACCTCCAACGACAAGAGGGAACTGCGGGGCTCTGCCTCGGCCCAGCTTGTGATGACGGCCTAAATCATCTCCAACACACACAAAACACCCCCCCCCCCCACCCCCGCCTCCCCACTAAATCCATCGTCTGCCACAGCACCTGCTCAGTCTCCTTTTTTTTTTCCACAGGAGAGCTGTTGATTTAGCATCATTTTAAAAGTAAAGGGGGAAAAAATAGGGATCTGTGATTACGACGTCAATTATCAATAAAAAAAAAAGAGAACCGGAATCCAAATGCATTCTAATGCATCCTAAATGCCTAAAAACCAGAAAGGCAGAGATGAGAGAAGAGAGGAGAAGAGAAGAGAAGAAGACAAGGTCCTTGACTTGAAATGTCTGCTATGGCTTCTGTGCTGCTTTGACTGACCTGGGTGGTTGGCTACATCATCTTGACATGTAATTATCTTAGCCAGCTTAATCACTTCAGAAAAAGATTAATTGCGGAAGACAACAGTGGAGGTCACGTCTTCAAATCAAAAAGACCCTCTCTTTTTTTCCGCCCAACTCGTACAAACCAACCAAACACGCTGAATATGTACGCGAGTTCATTTGCCACCAGTAATGCTTGCAATCATGGCAAGAATGTTGAGAAGCTCAGCTTTAAGGATAAAGACATCTTGTAGTCTCATGTGTAACAAAACTGGGATGGTCACTGGCGTACAGTATTGTCCTTTTAATGCTGGCCAAGCATTTCCAATTGTTGAGACCATAAAGGCTTGTCATATAAGACAACACCTAATCTCTCCTTTACGTTTGGTTTTTAAAAATAGATCAAATGTTGTATTACTGTTGTGACGTACAAGTTAAGAAAAAAAGCATTGAGATCAGCAACTACTGTAGTAGTAACTCCCATCTTGATTTAAGAAATGAGTCAAAAAAGTTAGCCACCATCTCTTAAAAGGACTCAAGGTTTTTTTTTTAAAATCAGTATCCAGTCCTTTCTTGCCCATAACACCACACAGCACAGTAGAGCCCTCTCAACCAAGGATGTCTTTTTTTTTAAGTAAAAGGGGGGGGAAAAAAGAAATTGCCTCCCTTACCCTCATCTCGTTTCCTCTTTTCTCCATTTGAGCGGGGAATACCCAGAATGCCGTTGATGGAGTAGGACCCCACTGGGTCATTGGACGCGCTAGACACAGGCGGGGAGGCTGTACTTGGAACTGAGAGAAGGGGGGAGCTTGTGTTACTGAACAAAGAATCACTCAGAGGACTAGAATAGTTATTCTTTGTGTGGACTTTTCTAAGGTGGCGATGAACTGACAAAGGTAAATTAACTGGGTACAGTCTGGCCCATATGCATAAAGGTAAGGTCAGTTCAGGTCAAGTTAAGGTTGAGCACACAAGAAACTCTCATGGGCATACGCTGCTTAGTTTATGTGTATATTTAAAGGAAACAAATGAAAGGACAGTGACAAAACTTCATAAATGATTTACACTCATCTTGTTGCATTTTAGTAGCAACATGTAAACCTACCACAAATGTCCGAAATAGAGCCATTTTAAAGATGCAGCACATTTTTATAAACTGCCGTTAATCAAAATGTGTTGGATTATATTGTAGGACCGACTGTGTATAAAAATGTTCTTACCTATGGTGTGTCCTGGACCGGAGAGGGAGGTCCCATCTGGGGAAGGGTGGAAAGGCTGCTGGACTTTAGTCCGAATGATCCTGCAATGTGAACAGAGCTTGGTTAACGAAAAAAAAAAAAAAAAAAGAGAAAGGATTTGGATGCATGTCTACTTTCGTCTAACCGAAAAAAAAGAGAGAAAGAAAGAAATCCCATGTTTTGTTGCTGGCCACTCAAGCCAAAATAATCGTCAGACAGACAGAACTGAAGTGGTGGGGTATGTGTGTGTTAGAGCGAGGGAAAGTGGAAAGTTCTGTCTGCCACTGTGTGGACCCAATCAAACGAGACTTGTGAGATATAGAGATATATAGATACGTGTGATAGAGTCACTGGGCCTTTAAAGGTAAGATATAAAGTAAAGTCTTCATTGCACTTTTGGTCTGGGTGATCTTGCAAACAAAGCATGAAATCACATCAATTCACCTCAATGATCGGCTTCACTGCTTCTACCTGGGCCACACTAATCAGCCTCTCTCTCTCTCCCTCTCTCTCTTTCTCCCTCTCTCTCTCTCTCACTCTCTCTCTCTCTCCCTCCATGCTTTGGTTCAGGTTTAGTAAGGTGTTGGGGTCTCCTAGCTCCCGGGCCTGTTGGATCAAATGGGTCCTGTAGAACCAACAGCCTCCTGTACTAGTGCAGATGAGGCCATATTGATCAGCGCCGGCGGATAAAAAGTTGTGGATTAGTCAGTCAGGCAAACGGATGCAAATAGAAAGCTATAAATTATATGTGACAGGAAAGCGATAGTTCCTTATTGCCTTGCACAAGCTTACGCCAGCATTAGATTCCTTTAATCTGAGTGGCACTCGGGGAAAAAAGGGGAGCTGTCACCATAATTTGTAAACTTAAGAGCAATTTATCACACGTGACACCAAGCCCGTTTTGGAACCGACATGTGTGAAAGTGGTTGAAGGGGTCTACAGCATGTGTACAATGCCTGCGTTCAGACAGCTGAATTACTCAACAAACACTTTGGACCCGATTTGCGTAATATAATGCAATATGTACACACACATTGTATAGCGCCGTATGTCAAGTTTAGAGTTAGAGTTCAGTGTTATTCTTCTATGGATTCAGGAGGGTATTGATTGTAATGATTCTAAACACATTGGCTCAGTGAGTTAAAGAGCAGTGTTTGTGTTGCAGTCATCAAATTTCAAAGGGCAAATGTGTATTCATTATAATTATTGTGCTATTGATATTGGAGGGAAAGGAAGACAAGCCTGGGGAATTGTCCAAACTGTCCTCGGGGCAAACCATCAAAAACAGCACATGCGCTTAGTGCAGTGGCCACCTATCAATATTTTATTCAAATCTTTTCTCCTTCTCCGCTCTCTATAACAGTTACTTGACCCCCTGACTTTTGGAGAGTGACATAAATCCAGAGACTTTATTTGGAATCCATGTTCTTGATATTGAATAAGCAATTTGGATGGGTGAATTAATGACTTTGCTGTTGTTGAAAATCCCCTCAAGAAATATTAAAATTGCTTTACATCAGAATCAATAGTATTGAGTTCCTTTGGGGACTCTTTTTTTTTATGTCTCCTGGCTGGGGCTGCTGTTACTTGTTGGCAAATTCCTCTCACCAGTCCAGACGCCCAGGACAACAGCATCTCTGTAACATTTAATAATGCATGCGGGCGAAAAGTGTTTAAAGCTAGAACATCCTCCTTTGTCAGCGGTCGCCAGGTCAGTTTTCGGAACACATAAAACCTGTGAGCGAGTGGGTGTGGATCTTTTTGTCTAGAGCTATATGTGGGGGAGAAATAAATGTCCCCTTGTGTACTGTGTCTACTGTGCCTAGAAAAAGAAATAAATCGGGTAAATAAGGTGCACCTGTGTTTATTATTTTTTTTGGATACTTTTAGCCATTTCATGAGGCAAAAAAGCTCCATTACTTGTGCAGTGTGATTTTTGGACACTGCTGAAGAGAAGCTTTGTGGTACAAACACCACACAGAAGAAAGACTCATTATGCTACAAAAAAGATAGATGAACAAAATATTATGTATCTGGCCATTCAGAAAATATTGTTTTTAATATTATCATTTACCATAAAATCGACTATGTTTACATCTATTAAAATCGTATGACGTTCAAAACATTTTATGAAAAAATCAGTCCCAGTCCATTGTAAATATTACTATTTGAATGTAACAGGCAAGTAAATTAAAAATGTAAAAAACACAAAGACTAGTAAACGCTAGAAATGCTGAGTTACTTTAAATTCATTCTACACCATGTCAATTCAATCATAAGCCCACTTTGCGTCAGTGCTCCCTAAATTACGGAGAGGCCCTGCACTAAAAGGGTTAATCTAGCCCCATCCGTTCCCAAATTCCCTCTTCACTGGCAAATATGTTCAGAGTGTCTAATGAAAGGAAACCCCAAATACTATAGCTATATCATCTCCTCGTAGCAGAATTATATTTCTTTGTATTCACATTTCAATTTATTACATAAACAAAGAACGCATAGTGTTCAATTTCAAAAACGGCTGGTGAGAATTTAATTAAATGCTGAGTTTGCTGGGCCTCTTTAATGATATTAATGTATATTTTGAATTTATCTCATACATGTGTTTGAGCCCGCTCAAATGGGCCTTTTTAGGCGACCACGGGGGCATGAAATGAATTTTTTTCAGCCTCTTTCTCCCCCCTTTTCTTATGTGAAGCGGCCCGTGCTCATTAAAATGTAATGCTTATTCTGACTGTGTGGAAGACTGCCTCTTAACCAAAGTTCATCGCCTGCGTTCTCGGCAAGGAGGGGTGGGTATGAGTGTGTCTGGTGGGTGAATGGATGGGGGGTGGTGGGGGGTTGCTCTTTCTTTCTCTCTCGTCTATGTCCCTCGCCCCACCTATTGGCATTCTTCATGAAGCACCTTGTTTGCGCATCCCCGTAAAGAGGTGGCTTGCTTATTGGCCAGCAGGTATGGCAGCGCACTTGTCACGGTTAAATGGCCCGCGTTTGCGCGCTGCGTTATAAATTCAATTTAATCGTTTCATCTGTTGTAAGGCCAGACGACTTACAATTTTGACTACTCACAACTGAGAAAAAAAATACAGCACATGAAGTACGGGTTTGAAAGTCTTTGACAAGTGGACACATACAGTAGCCTGTATTAACTGTCCATTTTACAAATTAATACCTATGATTCTCTAAGAGAATAAACTGAGGCTTTGTTCAAATTTAATAGGCTGCCTTTACAGATGATGTCTCTCACGATACCTTAAAAGACCAGACATCTCTCTTCAGACGTTATCTTTGTGAGCCTGGTTATCACATTAATTTGAGCCCAATCTAACGCATTAGATCTTGTATTGAACGACTGTGCTGCTCCGCACTTCCCAAAGCCACGGAATCTGGTCACCGGCTATTGATCGATTTTTAACCAGACAGATGTGCTTTTGGTGGTCCCAGACCAAGATATACCGCTGATTGTTGTGGGAGTTGCGCACTGAAAGGATTAAATTGCGATACTGAGACCACCCTCAGCGAAGGAAAGTTGAGGATCTCCATGACATGTATGCATTCCTATATTAACCTTAGGCCTACTGCTTCTTCAAAATAAATGTAGTCTACCTTAGACATCACATATTTTCATTATAGGCTAATTAAATTCGTTTGGGGAAAAAAATGTCAAAAATATCTGCGCCACCATGGATGTTGCTTTTTGGTTCAACCCAGCTGAAGATACGATAGAAGTTCCTACCTGTTAATTGATGAAACGCTTGGAACTGTGTCGTTGTCGCAGACGCCCTCAGCTAACAGTCTATCCCTGATCTCCCAAGCGAACATGGTAGGATTTTGTCTCTTGTAGTCGGCGATTTTATCCACAACCTTTGGAGTAGCAACCTTTGGCTTCGATCCGCCAATAACTCCCGGTTTGATGCTGCCCGTCTCGTAGTATCTGCAACAACATACCGCGAGGCAATCAGGACATTCGCCAACACAATATTTGCTTATAGGTATTCTGTTTCACGGTTACTGTGAAAAGTAAAACATCAAATTATGACGAATAGTTGCGAATGGAATGTAGGCCTACTTCAGGAATTAATCTTCACACTGACAGCCTACAATGTTTTGCTATTCAGACGGTCAAAGCCACTCATAATTGCTGAATAGCCTTGTAAATCAAAGGGAATGTATATATTTCATTTAAACAATGATAAGCATGCATTCAATAAGTACAACATTCATGCTAACATTTAACTCTTCGTTTTGACATTCCAAGTGCATAAACAATGTACCTTATCAAGTCCTTTTGATAGCTGAAAAATATTTCAAGAAAATTCAAATGTCTTACTGACATGAATTCTGCACATATCTTTTGTGTATGTAGCCTATAGGGTGTTTGGCTTTGCTATTTACATATGAAATGTTTATTTGACAACCGAACTTTATGCTCCGTTCACATTTCACATGGTATAACTGGAGCATTAAGTGACGTGTTTGGGGACTTAAAGCTAATTGATATTGTTGGCGCACTGGCCTATCGCTCTTATTTTGTTGTTGTTTCAGGCATCTTTATTGCCTATTATTACTGTTTCATGAGTGTGGGCTGTCACCGTTTTTTCCCCCTTTAATATGCGTCTGAGTGGGATGACTGTCCTAGGATATCCGGTTTAAGGCTCCACGCACTTGTTTGCTCTCTTACCTGCCTAAGATTTTGCTGACGCAGCCGTGACTGACCCGTAGTTGTCTGGAGATGTCACAGGGTCGTACTCCTTGGTGCGCCAGCTCCACGATCCTCTGCCTCACCACGTCGGGAAGGGGTCTGCCGTTCACAAACACCCCGCCTAGCTGGTTCACACCCCCATGCCCTATATGGGAGTCAACAATGCAGAACAAAATAGCATAAATATACATACATGGTGTAATGTTATGGAGGAAAACACCCATCTTTAATTCTATGCCATGGCGCATTAGTAATTTTCGTAATAAGATGTATATATGGAAGTTGTGTATGATATTACAGCCACCAGCAGTTTTACACCATCCGTTGCATAGTGGTGTGATGGTACACCATGGGTAAAACTGGTCAATGTATTACAGACTTCTTACCAGTGATATTGCAAAACAAGCCGTTCTGATGCATTGGTATATGTAACGCGTTATGCATAGGCTATTTAGACTGCGTATCGTAAGACCCAGAAATGTGGCACAAGGAGAAATGTAGCCGTCTTTGTTATATGGTGGCTGCACTTTACGCAATGTAGCCTGCATTGTTGAACTGCAAAAGTAAACAATCCCTTCTGTAATAGGCCAAAAACATTGCCAATGATAATCTAGCCTGCACTCTTTAATAGGACCCTAATTCTCACCATAGTTTAAAACTCAACCTAGTGTCTGTATGAGAACCCTGCATTATTAACTCTTGGAGCTTTTCCCTAACAAACTCGTATAACACTTGATTCTTATTTTGGTGTAGGCTACGGAGTATTTTTATTCTGCAAGTCAACATCGGCTATTAAATTACAGGCTCATTCATTGTCTTTGTTCAGTTATGATAAATTATTTAAAAGACCTTTGATTACTCATATTACATATTATTCAGTACAGGAAGAATAATTAAATTATTTAAACATGTGACTATGTGACCTGTAAAATAATATCAAATCTGCCTGCAATGCTTTGCCTCTGTTAGAGTGTTTATTTGGTCAATGAGGATATTATTCGCCAAAATTAATGTATTAATTAATTAATGTAATTATTTGAATGTAGTGGTAACTTAATGTTTATCCATAATGAATTGTATATCACATAGCCTATGTGGTTTCACATTTAGGCATTGTTAAAGACATTTCGTATTTTCTTTGAGGGAATTACATAGTCAAATGAGTTGCCTATTAGGTGCATTTTTATGTAAACAGAGGCCAGTGCAGAACAAATATTTCCATCTTTTTGCATATTTTTCCAAATTCACGAGTCACAGAAATTTTACCAAATCTACTCTTTCATGATCGGCATCTTGCAAGATACCACGCGTTTTGTCAATAGGCTATACGTTGAAGTTCATGCAGGGATTCGTCGGACTAGTTTTGTTTGTGTTGTATTTAGATGTTTGTTGTGTGTTAGCATCTAGGGATAGTATCAATGAATATAACCAAGAAAAACATTGTGAACAATCTGTAATAAAACAAAATACATTTTGGCTACGTTTCCCCATACTCCCTTGATACTTACGGTGCATCGCCGAGAAGGGGTCTGCTTTGCAGTGAATATCCATTGGATAGCAAAGAAAAGACAGATAATCAACTGAAGTCGCCGTGGCGCCCTCGTAATGCAGATAAAAAATGCGAAGAAATGGTGAAAATGTCTTCTTGCAAAGTGAGGCTCTCCCCTCGTATCCAAACGGCCAAAGGGGCAACTTCAAAAAGTTGTCGTCCGTTTAACAGTCCGTTCAACGAAAATTCACTGTAGGGGTTTGTCAAGTGTCGAGCATGACCGAAGCTCGTCTCCAAAATTTTCGAACGGAAATCAATATCTCTTTCGATAACAAACAGGATGCAAGGATGGTTTCAGAAGAAGACCATTAAGACAAAACGGAGGGTTTCTTAAAATTGTCGTGTCCTGTGGTTACGCTTGTATTTCCCAGATCCCGGTGGCCTTGTGTCGCTCAAGCCGCGGGTTTGTTCAACCACACACACACCGCGTACACACACCGATGACAGGAGTAACATGGACACACTGGGGGTGCCTTGTGACTTCCTCTGCCTCTACAATTGAATGTGTTGCCTGAGTCTTAGGTTCAGGAATGAAGTCCGTCTCTCCGTGTGTGCGTTTCTAAAAGCCGTCGCCCCCCTCTACGCAGCAGATCCCCTTGCTTATATGGATGACTTGTCAGACAAAGGCAGTAGATTCCAACACTTTGTGATTCGCCAACGTAAAAGCCCGGAGCCCAAATGAGGAGGTCCCTACGTCTGACACTCCGAAAGGGGTGGGAAATAAGGAAGCCATCGATTTAGAGTTGGAGGTAAGAGTTGACTAAATGTTAAATAGGAGATGATAAAATGGATATTTTTTTTTTCTTTGCGCAAGAAAAACAAGCTGCGTGTTACTGCGCCACAGTTTAAGTGGCTTTAATCATGGCGTTATGGCATACCTATTAATAAACTGACAACAAAACCGAGCCTACTAGTGTATAGATTTTTTTCTTTAAGAACGGCTTTTTTTTTAACTATTAATAAAGACAGACATTTACAGTAAGATAAAAGTAAAATAATAGGCCTGCACTTGCTTCTGACAACATATTGAAGCCTATATCAGGCCTAAGCAAACAACCTCCGTTTGTGTGAGCGATTCAAGGCGATGTTAGACATTTCATTTTTATCTTATTCAGCGAGTTGACATTTGATTCTGGCCACATTCTTATGTCATTACGATCTTACTCTGATGTTACTCGCGTAAACACACAGGTGCAGTAGCCTACCCGCCAGCATGTAATGTGCAGTGTTTGTCAGTAGCATTCCATAGATGGCGCTCTATCGTTTCAATTCTTTAGCTGTGTTGAGAGGCTGATTCACCATAAGAAGTCTATGGACGTTGAAAGGAAATCTGATAGCAAAACACATAGCCTGAACAAAACATAAATAACAGTTTATGTCATAAAGGGGGAAAGATGAGCACACATGACCATTTTAAACCAGTGATAAACTTGCTCGTCCTTTGAGCGCGTAATACCCATTGAGCGAACCTGCGCGACTTTAGTTTAGATTAGATTAGTTATCCAGAAAGAACTACATCAATGGTGCCTATAGCTATTCCAACTTAACTTCTCAGTACTGCACTGGGAGTCACTTAACTTCAAGTCGTTAAAAAAAGGACACTCCTCAATGACACCTGCTGTTGTCAGTGTCCCTCCAACAACAACAAATGCTGTTATTGTTATTAGAAATAGTAATTATTATCAATATCATTATTAATGCATGACAATAATAATCAACAGTAATTGATGATTAAGAATGACAATTAATTTATGTTCTCTCTTGGACTCCACAGAACAAGCGAGGGATGCCTCCCTCCTTACTTCAAACAAATCAATGACGGAGAGTGTATTTAGAACAGGATGCCTTCCTAGAAGAATTAATTTTGTGCCTTTTCACTGGACATCAAGCCTCTAGTGTCATGCAGCCGAGGTCCGCTCATTGTTCAGGTGGGGAATCTCAAAGGAACAGGGCCGGGCACGACTGATGCAAAAAACCTTCTGGTCACGTTAGAGGATGATTTTCCTTTTTGTTACTGTTTTTGGAGCGAGCTTCTGGTACAATATGTAGCACCATGGGCAGTAATTTCACACTCCGCTGCACTCTTCCCTTAAGCTACGTTATTTCCCCCCCTGTAAGACCCCCCAATTCTTTTCTCCCCTGCCCCTGTCCCTATGCACAACGCGATTTGGTCTCCCAGTGAAATATGTCTGAGTGATTGTAAACAGATAATGTGTGGCATCAATATGGACTTCCGCATTGTTTACTTGTCCTGGCAGCGACCTGAGTTGAATGTGAATGGCGCACGTGCACTGTGTTCTCGGCCCTGTTCGGCTGTTGGGTCGCTAACCCTTCTCTTTAGTCAGGGCCCGACCCCATTCAGCAGTTACACAGGGTCAAAACCTCCTTAAAAGACCCTCAGTAGAAATTAAACAACTGAAAGCGTTGTGCATGACCCGCACCTTTTTTAAGATATTTTTTTCCCCATCAAGTATGGGGAAAATGAGGATTTTAGTTAGTCAGTGCTCATTGAAAGTCATCATCCTCAAACTAGTGCGCCAGTCGTAAGAGTATCAGCAACGTGCTATCATTAGGACAGGTATTTAAAGATGAACTAACTGGGTCACGACTAGGTGTTCATTCTTTCTTTTTTTCAATTAGTGTCCAATATTAGAATAAAAAAACATATTTGTAGCCTTACTAGCCGTGTTTTATTTATCATTATTGCGATGTGTTTATTATTGCGTTTTGCCAACACCACATTTGGTATTTTACACAGAAGGCACTGGAACACAGCGCGGAATGTTAGACTATGAGATTTGACGTGAGAAGTGACATAATGCGACCCATCTTAGCTCCCATTTGCTAATGGTCTTGGGAAAAGTGAAAGGGGCTGAATGTAAACAAGGCAGAATGCACTTGTGCTGCATGTAGGCTACTGCCGGCTCTATAAGACACTTATACAGAAACCATGTGTTTTGATTGCTGCGCAAACGACCATACCTGGCTGATATTTCTTTCCAAAAGTTTTGAAATATTTAATACGGAACGGAGGGAGGTGTTTTAAAACAGGCTACTTAATACGGAGGGGAGGGAGGTGTTCCTTTCTCCTGACGCTGTTTCCAGCACTTTGGGCTATGCTGGAGCGCACCGATAGGGTCTGGATGCAAGCTAACGTCACCAATCGATATGCTTTTCCCCAACAGACCCGACGACCGCTCTTCACTCGGAAGCAGACATCACTGGGTGTAAGTTGATCATTGAACCTTAAAGACGAGCTATCAGGAACGACTTTTTTTAGACCGAAAATGTAGCGACATTTTCCTTTCTGCACTGAATAGCCTTGTTTTAGCGTATTATGCAATTTCAGTATTGTTTTGTCGTTGTTCCTAATAGATGCCGGCGCACTAATTGTTAAGCGTGAATTAATGAATGGTTTGAATTATATATCTTAAATATATAGGCCTATAGCTTACATAATTACATCAGAGAGTCATGGCTAATTTTGATATTCCTTTTTCAGCAGTATGCACTAATAGACAAGTGAGTGGAACTGATTCCATGAATTTAAAAAGCCAGTTGTCACTGGAAATAATATTTTGTAGTATTTGGTGTAAATAGGCTATATAGCCTACTACGACTGAAAGCATGTTCTTCAACCCGGTTTAGCTTTTTAAAATATAATATTTTTAATTAACATAGTCTAGTTTTCAGTATTTTCACAAAAATATGTTGGATATTCACTTGATTACATTATTTAAAATATATAGATTCCCCCCCCCCCCCCCCATTTTAGGCTTAGGGTTATTATTTTGTTAGTAGCCTATTTGTTTTCCTGATGATTACCAACATGAACAACAACCTAATTGTTAATCAGTCGTCTGCATTTGGAATGTCTATCTTTACAGGCTGCAGAACAAATTCCACATAAAACTGTAGTAAGCTGATCATCGACTAGAAGTAGCCTATTTATTTCTTTCGTATAAATCGCCTGTCTCGTAGACTCAGTGTGACCAAAGAGGGGAGATTGCCGGGTGTCTTCTGCACCGTACTTCGGAGTCAGCTCCAGCGGCTTATTCATGCGCATGAACAGATGGGCCAGCCATTTGATTTCATCCAGGACACCTTCAGAGATTGATTTTGCCCTGGCTTTTAATTCTGACCTAATTAATTACATCATTACAACTGTTTTCCATTGATCTAGCCATTTAGACCCAATACGAAATGCTAAATGAACTGAATGTGTTATTTCTGTTTCTCATTGCATGGAATAAAACAATAAAACACAGTTCTGTACATAAACCCCTCACCTCGACTTTCTTATGCAAAACCGACTATATTCAGGCCTAATGTTGAAAAGGCCTGATTTTAGCCTACCTGTAAGATGGGCTACGCTTCACTGACATCATAATCTTGCTCACCACCACCACCACCATCATCATCAAATTATTATTATTGTTATTATTATTATTACTACTACTATTATTATAATAATAATGTCGTTGCTTCTGAT
The DNA here is from genome assembly GCF_963854185.1 of Sardina pilchardus. Classification (NCBI taxonomy): domain Eukaryota; kingdom Metazoa; phylum Chordata; class Actinopteri; order Clupeiformes; family Clupeidae; genus Sardina; species Sardina pilchardus. The sequence continues at coordinate 9,439,957 of NC_085015.1, read as the reverse complement.
AGCAAATGGAAACATTCACTGGTAGCCAAATGTATATGGCCAAAAGTAACGGAGCTGGCCATCTCTCTGTGCACAAACGTTGCACTCAGCGCATTTCTCTCGAATATAAAAAACACAAGGAAAGTGAAATACAATGCAGGATTGAGAGGGAATAACCTGCTAGGCCCTATGGATCCGGGGTGCTCTTTTGAGAACGGTCCAGAAGGCCCTCTGTTTCGGTGACATTGTGTTACTTTATACAAACAGTGGGTGCAAATCTGTGGCGAAAATCTGTGACACTCTGGTCAAATCACTAGGTCTGATTGCTGGGAAGACTGTTCGCCCCATGGGGGGCTCAACCGGACTCGAACTTCATCCACGGTTTGGACAGCCCAAATGGCGCAAGCACCCAAGGGCATAAGGTGCACCGCTTATAGCATTTACTACTACATGTTAATCACAAAGGGCTGGTCGGTTATAACCGATTGGTGAGAATGATGGAACATGTACCTCCCAACTGACATGCTGACGTGCCAACATCATGTTTAAAAAGTAGCATGTCATAGCTCGCCTTGCAGAACGCGCACTGATTTCTCTTGGCGCAAGCACTAGATCACTTGCGGTTTCATGTTCCTTTCAACATATTCAACTGAATGTGTCAAGAGAGTTGCCCATGGTGACGATAGTCCATTTAAACTTACTGTCTTTCATGGAATACCATCAAAAATTAAGAATGGGAGTAAAATTTACAGTTAAACTTTTACGACTGTTATAGGCCCATATTTGAGATTATAAGAGCCATACAGCAGAAATATGCTACGCTGAGTGCAGCTGTAAAACGGTAGTGCCTTTAGACTATTTATGAAGAATTCAAATGAACGACATTTTATAGATCAAATGACAGCTGGCAGCTAATAACTCTCTCTCCCTCTACCTCTCTACCGCTCATACACACACACACACACACACACACACACATGCACATGCACACCAAATAGCAAATAAAGGAAATGGCGAAGATTTAGATGAGAAGCACTGGGCTACACGAAAGATGAAATGGCAAGCAAATGCATTCGAGTTTAATGACTTTGATTAGTATTGTCTCAGTTAAATTACTTTGCTAACCCTAAGCACTAAACTAGTCATTCTGTACCGCTTTCGAAATTCTGACTGCCTCCGGTAGCCTACAACAAATGATTTAGAAAAATTAACATCTAATTAGCATATTAAGCAAAGGGAATATTAATTAATGTGAAGTTCTTATGTCATATTATGATATAAGATTATTATCAAGGTATTATCAGCGTGTTATTACGAACGAGTCGTTATCAGTCTATTATTAGTCGATTATTATTATTCGCCTATATTATTATGATGATTATTATTGTTATTAGCTTATTATAGAATATTCCAAATAGTTAGTAATATTAATATCGTTGCAAACATTTTCAATGTAAACTAACATGCCTATTCAATTAGGCTATTTCTCATGAAATAGGCAGCAATATTATGACCTTCTCCGCTAACCATAATCCTATCACTTTTACACTAATATAGTTAAAGCACAAAGGAATAAGAAGTCGTTATAGACCTGAGAGGTGTTTTTGCAGTTCATACAATATGCAGATTTGAGGGTAATTGTTAAATGTGCCCCGAAGTGCTGGATTAAAAGTGGAGATTTTTTGGATTGGAGAAAAGATTTTTATATCATGGCCTTCTGGGAAAATATAAGTCCCCCCACTTCAACCCCTTCAAACTTTCCACATGAATAGTCAAACGTGTGCCTCAGTCGACGGGACCTCAGCCCCTGCCGCCCACGCCCGGTGGCAGGCACCGGCACACTGTGATTGCAACCCACCAAACAGCTGTGTGACGAATGCCTCGCCTCCATTAAAAAGCTAAAATGACAAAGAAACATAACTTATTAACGATGCGCGCGTCTCATAATTAACACAGTCGCTCGACTGTTCTGTCGCTTAGCATTCATACAAGAGGCGACATGCTTGATTTTGAAATTCTTTGCGTTGGATGAAAGTCAAACGTTTTGTTGCTCTTTATATTGATCACATCAGGAACATTGCAATGCATTTTATGCTGAGAAATTGATAGCATGTTTTAAATGTGTCCATTGAAATTCAATCTTTTTGTGTTAAGGCATATATTTTTTTCCTTTTGCCAATTTCTAAATCCTTTTTAAAAAACTGATATAGCAATGCTGCCTACACTATTGTACTTAAGTCTTTTACAGCTACACGTTTATACATATTTAGATAATTGTCATATGGAATTTGGAATGAAGTGGAATTCATGCAGAAATGACTCATGGTCATTTTAGTGTAGTCCTCTCGCCAATGAAGGGAAATGTGTTAGTGTGCCAAACCTCCTGAACCTGTGCTTGTCTGCTTTTTGAGTGTATGTGTGTCTTTCTCTGTATGCGTGTGTACGTGTTAAAGTGTGTGTGTGTGCGTGTGTGTGTGTGTGTGTGTGTGTGTGTGTGTGTGTGTGTGTGTGTGGATGTGGATGTGTTAAAGTGTGTGTGTGTGTGTGTGTGTGTGTGGATGTGGATGTGTTAAAGTGTGTGTGTGTGTGTGTGTGTGCGCACGCACGCCACTGCCCCGAAGCAGAGCAGGGGTGTCCCAACCAGCTGCTTTCCTCTTAAGCCGACACGAAACAGCTTCCCATCACATGGCTACAATATGGGAAACAGCACTGCTGGCCCAGGCGCCCTGGGGCCACTGCAGCGATGGGTCTCCCTCCCCTGGTCCCCCTCTGGTGCCATGACATATTGCCCATAGTAATGCAAATACTGGTGTCATGTGTTATGATTCCCATTTCATAATGTCTCTTTCTGTCAGCACCTCCCCGTAAGCGTTCGTTATGATGCATGTTGATGATGATGCAACACATTGAGGAATGATCCGTGTCATTCCAGGCCTTGTGTGGAGGTGTTTGCGGCGCGTGTGGTCAGATTGCCCCTGTGTGTCTTCGTTATTCCTGTGGCTTATTTACAATATCTCTCTTTGTACCCCATTGTCCTTTACTTCTGAATGCTGTTAAGTTGTTTAAGTAGTTCCGCATTATTGTAGTTTGTGTGTGTGTGTGTGTGTGTGTGTGTGTGTGTGCACTCATGTGTATATATTTGGGTATATCTTTGCATAGACCTATCATAGGTAATGTATTTTTGTTGTGAGTATTTGCAAACGAGAGAGAGAGAAATAGAAAATGTGTGTGTGTTTATGGGCAAGATGTTGATCCACAGTAATTTCACAGTTTAAGAACTAAGAGTCCCTAGCTGTGTTTATAGAAAGTAAGCAGAGTGCACAAGCCTGAGTAGATGTGGTGGTTGAGTGTGTTTGTGTCTATCTGTGTGTGGCCAACGTAGACACAGACACACACACACGCACATGCACGCGTCCACATCCGTATGCGTGTGTGTGTGTGTGTGTGTGTGTGTGTGTGCGTGTGTGTGTGTATTGCTTGTATATTGCTCTCCGGCGAAACCCACGGATGAGCAGTTTCCACATAAGCCCCTGATCACTTCCGTAAATGCTTCCTGTCACCTTCCGTGCTGTAATGATCATGAAAATTGTGACCTTGATCTGTGGAGGGAGCCGTAGCACCGTAGCCCCGGCAGCACCCACCCCCCCCACACACACACACATCCCTCTCCCACTCCTACTCCCTCCCCCGGCCCAGAGCAGTCGAGGCTGGGGAGCCGCGGAGAGAGAGAGAGAGAGAGAGAGAGAGAAAGAGAGCCTGGGTCGGAGCTATAGGGCTGCTTCTAGCCTATTATTATTTTCATAGCCGATTAATCCGTCGATTATGTTTTCTCAATTTGTCGATTAGTTGTTTGATTGATGAAATGTTAGAAAATGGTGAAAAAAAAATGTTGATCGGTGTTTCCCAAAGCTCAAGATTATGTCCTCAAATACCTTGTTTTGTCCACACAGTAATGATATTTTACAGTCACAGAACAGTAAGGGGAAAGTGAAAATATTGAAATTTAGGAAGCTGGAATGTTTAGGTATTTTCCTTAAAAAGTGACACAAACCAATTATAGCTGGCATAACTGTCAATTAATTTAACAGCTGACAGATCAGTTTGTTCTGGGTTATGGATAGAGACATTTGAAGTGTGTCAGATCTGTAGTTGTGCTTGGTTGGAGTGGTTACCCTTGAAGCTCCTCGAAACCCTTATTTGGGGTCTAGTGGCTTCATGTGATATTGTTATTTGTTTGTGTTGAGAGCTAGCGTCTTTATTCATGTTATATAGCAAGCTGGGGAGTAGCAGGGGACTCAGGAGTGGCCAGTAGTGGTGACTGGGCTTACTGAGATACAGGCCAGTGAGTATGACCCAGTCATATGTGGAGGATGCATGATAGCACTATAGGATTAGTTTGGGCCTAGACTTGCAGCAACTGATCATTTAGCCAGCCTGTCTGAGATGTCACGTTTGACCTGACATAGCACTTAAACCTACACTTAAATAGACTGTGAATTATAAAAAAAAATATGAAACTATTAAAAAGATTATACACTTTCCAAATGAAATTGAAATGAACAATGAAAACGAATTATTTATTTTATTTGATCCACAGGAACTGAAAACAAATCCTTTAACAAGTTTTTGTGTGTATGTAGTGGTTCCGTGTGTCATTTCCTTTCTTGGAGGCGATACGTGTCACAAAGGCCCCATAGATTCTCCCCATGTCATCCTCTGAACTCCCTTTGGTTGGTGCCGTGTGTGCAACAGTGTCGGATGATGGCACCCTCGCCAGCTTTTCATATTTAAACGAGCAAAGGTTTAATTACCAAATGATGACAGACTCATATGGCGCCATGATGGGACCGGGTGCTTAATGACTGCCAAAGAGCAGGGGAAGAGAGCGAGACACTGAGTGACAGAGAGAGAGAGAGAGAGAGAGAGAGAGGGAGAGAGGGAGAGAGAGAGAGGGAGAGAGAGAGAAAGAAGGGAGAGGGAGAAAGAAAGAAGAGAGAGAGAGAAAGAAGGGAGGATGGGAGAAAGAGAGAGAGAAAGGAGGGAGGGAGAGAGCAAGAGAGAGAGAAAGGATGGAGGAAGGGAGAGAGAGAGAGAGAGAGAGAGAGAGGAGGGACGTGGTAAGAGATGGTGATTAGAGATACACAGATGAGCATATGCAGGGTGTCAGTATGGAGTGAGAGGGAGGTGGAAAGATAAGAACAAGATACAAGATACACTGATGAACATATGCAGACGCACAGAGGGAGAAATGTGGTGAAGGGAAGACAGGCATAGACTTAGAAGGGAGAAGGAGAGAGAGAGAGAGAGAGAGAGGGAGGAAGAGGAGGGAAGGGGGTGAAAAAAAAGAAGTCAAAAACATCTGCAATTTGTAATTTGCGGATGTTCCCCCACTTGCAAATGGATTAAAAATTTGAAGCCATTGTCTGGCAGATGGAAGAGAGAAAGAAAGGGAGAGAAAAAAAGAGAGAGCGAAAGAGAGAGGGAGAGAGAGCAAGAGAAGGGGGTAGAGATGGGAAGCGAAGTGTGGATGGCGGGCTGTTTACATCTGTACGTCAACACAGGGGTGGATAATCAGGAGGGAGAAAAATCATGCTCCTCCATTAGCACACTCAAGGCCATGCATCCATTACCCGCTTCTCCAGGAGCGCCAGGCACATTAAAGCGCACTAGCCTGCCATTTTTTAACGCATATTTAGGACGTGTCGGGGACAGCTTGACGAGTGTGTGTGTGCGTGCGTGTGTGTGTGTCTGTCTGTGTGTGCGTGTGTGTGCGTGTGTGTGTATAGACTTTTTGACTGTGTGTTCTCAATCCATCTTCACATAATCAGAAAGTAGTTGGGGCCCAGGCTACCTTGCTTGCATGTGGGAGTTAATGTCAGCATTGGGTTGCTGCCTTGCATGGGGAAGCTGTGCTGAAGTCAATGTGCTGAGTACACTGCTAGCCGCATCCGATCACATGATAGACCGACAGAACACTATATGGACTCACATCTGATGTGTGTGCCATTGTTAATATTCCATATCTTACCACATTGTCAGATATAGCCAATGAAGTCTGAAGCCTTCATTTTTCTTTTATCGGCTGTAAATGCGTTCGCATTGTTGATCATGCCATTTTGACTTTTATTGAAGGTTTTACAAAAAGGCCCGTTGCAGGTAAAATATGCTAAAAAAGTGAAAAGATGGGGGGAGATCTTGATCATTGGTACTTGGCATGACATTGATAAAAACAAATACCTCCACCATCATCATCATCATCTATAGACCCACTTTTATCCGTGGACAAATTCGCTTGCCATCGGTAAACAAAACCGCGTGACCGCGTTTAAGCTCGGAGCTGCTGATGGATCCACAGCTGTCTCGTCTCTGATGTCTGCATAACCCTTCCTTCCCGGACGTGGCCCGCGTGTCCAGGGGAGAGGCCCGGGCCGCACACAGCAAATGGAGGCCTCACCTCATCATTAGTAATTAAGTGCGGTTGTCAGACAGTGATGTAATGACTGCAGCCCTGCCCATCCATCCTGTGGCATGGAGATCAGCATGCAGGAGCGACCTCTCGTAAATCACACACACACACACACACACGCACACACACACCTACACACACACACACACACACGCATGCTCATTCCAGCAGCAACGTCAACAAACAAACAAATGGATGGATGCATAAACAAAGTGGTCATTACATAGCAATCCTTTTTGCTTGGGCGCACTGGTCAGTATTCAGCATTTTTCAGAAGCCTGTGACAAGCCCACATTCAGAGAGATCTAGAGATTAATAGGTCTTCATATTCTCGGAATACATTTTGAAACTTTTTTTTGTGTTTAAAAGTCCGTGACACATATTTTTTTTTTATTTTTTTTTATCAGTTTTCCAAAATCCAAATATTATCATTTTGCTAAGCAATTCATCTTGTGCTCCTAAAAAATTCACAGTACGTGCACCTTTGAGGCATTTCAAAACCAAACAATCTTTCTCATTCGATCTTTAGGCTGCTGCTCTGAGGCAACACAACACCAGCGAGGGCCTTGTTTTAGCGCGCATGTGTGATACAGGAAGACAGACGGTGTGGCTCTGGTCCCCAGCTATAGTTCCAGGGCCCTCTGACCATGCGTGTCCCTGGTGGTCCCCCCCACCCCCACCGTGCGAGCGCCCTCGCAGCCAAACATCTGTTGGCGGGGGGCCGCCTGGGCTGACTGCGCTGCTCGCTGGTCAGAGCGCCAGGTGAAAGTGCCGCCCGCTCGCCTGCCGACATGGCACACATGGGTACCCATGACAACAGCGCTCATTAACAGGCAAATGGAGCACGGGAGCCTCACAGCCCTCACAGCCGCCATCGCCGCCACCACTGTTACTGTTACTGCCATGCGATTGCTACCGCCCGCCCGCCCGCCCGCCGCCGACTCCGCCACCAAGCCAATGGCTAGCGGCGCTGCCAGGCTAGTCGCTTGTGAAGGGCTGTAGCAGCAGCGGCGGCAGCAGCAGCAGCAGCAGCATGGGGAAGGGAGAGGCAGCCCAGGGTAGTCATGCAGCTGACATGTGGGGATGCACGCTTGCATACACGCAGAACGCTTATACAGACACACACACACACACACACACACACACACACACTCGCTCACTCGCTCGCAGATACACACACACACACACACACACACTCGCTCGCAGACTCATGCTGGATGCGGTGCTGTGATATGCTCACTCATACACACAGGCGCATTCATACCTGAACACACACGTATACACATGAACACTCCGACATGAAGGTGCACCTCCTCTCACACACATGCTCACACACACACACACACACACACACACACACACACACACACACACACACACACACATACACACACATACACAGTCCGAAACACACATCTTTGCCAACACATATGAACTCACACTCACACTCACACACACACACACACACACACACAGAAACACACAGCTACACCAACATACAGTATATGATCTCACACACACACACACAAACACACACAAATACACATCTACACCAACACATATGCTCAAACACACACACAGACACACAGACACACACACACTCAGACACACCTAAAAAAGACAAACACTCCCCTCATTATCTGGCAGATTAAACCTTATTCTCCCGGATGCAGCCCAGCCGTCCGTGCTGGACCCTCCCTCTCTCTCTCTCTAGTCCAGTGCCACCGGCCGCCGGGGCCGGACTGATAGCTGGGCTGGCCACGCCGTGGCCCTGCTACTGAAATAGATAAATAAATAAATAAAATAAGTAACAGTGAATTGATTCAAAAATCATGGCCCCATGAGAGGCTTAAAGGAAACTCAGTGTGTGTGTGAGGGTGGAAGATAGCAAGCATTTTTGATGGGAGTGCGTGCGTGCGTGTGTGTGTGTGTGTGTGCGTGCGTGCGTGTGTGTGTGTGTGTGTGTGTGTGTGTGTGTGTGTGTGTGTGTGTGTGTGTGTGTGTGTGTGTGTGTGTGTGTGTGTGTGTGTGTGTGTGTGTGTGTGTGTGTGTGTGTGTGTGTGTGTGTGTGTGTGTGTGTGTGTGTGTGTGTGTTAGATATGGTGTGTGACAGCGAGAGTGAGAAAGGGAGTTAAAACACTGGGGTAATATGTGGAAGGAGCACATTGTTTCCAAAATTACTCAGAATAGAATAAACTACACCGAGACTATAAATGTAGAAAAAAAAGACAAAACATTTATGGAGGTTTTTTCTCAACAGGCTTACAGACTCCGCTGTTTGAACTCATGTTAACAGTACAAATGAGGCATATACAGGACTGTGTATAGGAGATATAAGGCCTGCCAGCATACATGTGTGGTGCTCTGGCAACTAGCTCCTTGTGCTGCAGGGCTTTGTGAGTGGGATGGGGAGATGTTCTCCATCATCCTCTGTGGAGGGGTAATAAACTCTTTACCAGGAACTCAGAGTGAAGTGGAGAAGGATCACTGGGGGGGTGGGGGTATGGTGGTGGTGGTGGTGGTGGTGTTGGGGGGGTGGACTGGGTAGGTGGGGGGAACCCAGAGGCTTGGCAGATTGGATTAATTACCGCATATTAGAATGTTTGTTTACAGAAATGAACGGCTACAAGAGGTCTGATGTTAATTAATTTAAAATCATGCACAAACACACACACACACACATACACACACACACACACACACACACACGCACACACACACACACGCACACACACACACTTTGTCTCTCTCTCATAAAAAAGCTCACACTCGGGGAGACACACACACACACACACAAACACACACACAAACTCGCACCTTTTCCCCATTTCTCATGTTGTGTTGATAGCTGGTGAAGTACCTCTCTACTGGCAGGTAAGCCCATGTCTCTCTGGCTTTACATCAACTGCTTTGAGATATATTGGAGGAATGGACCTTGCTAACACATCTAAACACACACACACACACACACACACACACACACACACATAAACACAGATACACACACAAACATACACCTACACCCTCAAGTAAACTCTCACACACACATACACAAAGAGACAAACACACACACACACACACACACACACACACACACACATATACATACACACACACACACGTACGCACACACATACACACGCACACACTCACTCACTCACTCACTCACTCACACAGAAACACACACCCGGGTAAATGTTAACATGATTGCTTATTAATAATATTCCTAATTAGCATGCAGTGTAAAGGGTGAGAGAATGAATTGATTTACTGTGATGTGATGCATACTTGGATGGATGCCCACTCGAGTGTCAGCAACTCCCCCCCGTCTGGTTGGTGTGTCGGAGAGATAAATGGGTGGCGCGATAAGGACTGAAAATGAGACCTCAATGAGATGACTGGGAAAACTTCACAAGATAGAACAGGTCAGGTGGAGGCTGATGATGATGATGCTGATGCTGCTGCTGATGCTGATGCTGCTGAGCAAATAAACAGACCGCTAGGGAGAGGTTGCTACTGGCAACGCCAAGGTCAGGAGATACCCAGAGAGCTGGCGCTACCGCTGGCGTGCTGGTGAGATGGGCACGGTGTCTGAAACGTCGCCCGATTTTGGGGAACAGTATTATGCTACTGAGATATATACGGGATGCTTTGAATTCACGTTTTGAATTCAAGAAACCTTGTTCCAGTGTAGGCACAGTGCTAATTGAGAGTACTGTGATTATTTGTTTACAAGTTGAATGATAATTAGGCCAGATTTAGGATTATTCATTAAGTATTTCACAGGATTATTGGAGCAAATTCTATTGGAGACGTATATTCTTAATATCATAGTATTTGGGATACATTTTCATGTCATAGTGGGCTTATTTCACAGTTTTAAGCCTTCTTATGCACCTGATGATGGTATAACTCAACACATTTAAATGTTTCATCGTTCTCACTAAACACATGAGACACGCCTGACTTCAGTAGTTTTTTGTTCCGTGGACAAACACCTTCATCAGGCACTCTGTATCACGCAGAGTGACTGTGGATTTCATTCACACACACACACACACACACACACACACACACACACACACACACACAGAGACACACACTCACAGAGACACATACACACAGAGACACACTAAACTGCAGTCTCAGGAGGTCTCGCTCGGACAATGATGTATTTAAACCCCTCCAGAGGTCAGATGGACCCTGTCCAGAACATCACCTGCAATCAATAGTGTTGGTAAACCAGGCTCAACCGAGGCCTGGCTCCTGTGCACACACACTCACAGGGAACCACATGGCCCATTGCACAGCTAAAACTGCAAGAAGAATGACTCCCTGCCTCCTTGATGCTGGAAGTTTCCGTGGGTGTGCAGGTTTCTCTCTGTGTGTGTGTGTGTGTGTGTGTGTGTGTGTGTTTGTGTGCGTGTGTGTGCGTGTGTGCGTGCGTGTGCGTGCGTGTGCGTGCGTGTGCGTGCGTGCGTGTGTGTGTGTGGGTGGGTGTGTGTGTGTGTGTGTGTGTGTGTGTGTGTGTGTTAGAGAGAGAGAGGGAGAGTGAGACTGTAATGGGTCAGAGAATCTATAATCCAGCCTTTGGAATGCTGGAGTTGTAGTGTCATTAAGAATGTATTTGAAACTGAAAGGCAAGCATACGCTGGTGTTATGGTAGATAAAGGGGCTGCCATTGATACTAATATGGTTATCATTGTTAGCCATATTGAAACTTTGTGAAGACTATGAATAGGAATAATAGCCATTTATATTATTATTATGGCTTTTGTGCATACAGAGTAGTGTAAGCTGTCCTTAACAGGTTTCCTCTAAAACCTGATACACTTGGCATTGCTCATTTTATGTCATTATGTGAGCATTGATTTTTATTCATTTTTACTAGCTGGAATTGGTCTTTCAACAGCAAAATCATCTTATGAAAATTATAATTTCATATCAAAGCATGATTGTTTTTTAAATTGGTCACTGATTGTTAAGATGAGGGACTATTTCATTTTATATACACCAATACAAAATATATGTTTTTATATTTTTATCACATAATCATGGATATTTTTGTATAATTGTTTTTTTCTCAATCCTTTTCAAGTTGTTAAAGGATATTTTGCCACATAGGTCTCTAATGGTACATGTATTCTGTTGATTGATAACATTGATTATCACTGTTATTTTAAATAATTCTTTGATGGCAAGCTCTTTAGAGCTCCTTAAAACAATAATTTACAAGACGTGTATCAGCACCATAAATACAATCAAACCTGCGAAACTCAACTTTCCCTCTGAACACACTCCACCACTTCCATCCTCTGAGCTATGCAGTTTATGTCCGTCCAATTTCTATCATGGGTTCCCCCCAAAACTTGGGTCCGACACAATAAACACGGAGGCAATGGGGTGTCAGGCGCAAGTGGGTTTTGAAGAATTGGCGTCGTCACTTAAATAGCACCCGCACATCCCTCACAAACAAATGAAGCTTCTTCGCCTCAAAGTGAGATTGATATCTCCTTCCGAGAAACTTCACTCCAAAACGCTTCTCGTCTGAATATTGAGAAGGACGCTTCCCTCTCCTGGTGGTTTCATACTCACAATCCCCCCCCCCCCCCTCCCCCCATCATCCACACCCTCCACCCATCCATCCCATTGCTGTTTTCCACAACAGAGAAGGTGCTGATTGTGGGGGTGGTTATATATATATATATATATAAATATATAAAAAATACATATACGCCCAGTGGATTTTTCAGGTTCATCAATATTCACTCATTCGTTCTCGACGTTGGCAGCTTGACTCTGAGCGGTATTGCTGGATGGATGTGGCCCCGTGGAGAAGACTGAGGGACGTCTGAAATAGAATTCCGAATTAAATGGAACAATCCCCAATTTTTATGGACTTCAGTCAGGGGCCATACATTTCACTTAGCATGGAAAACTTTTCAATTTGCCGCGCGGCTCTGTAGCAACTACCCAGCCATTGAATAGGTCAAGGTTGGATGTGCCCACTACACTGGGCCCAGTGAATGATTAAAAAAAAAAAGCACCAGTGTTAGCTAAGGAAAACGTCTTTCCCATTCAAAGCAAAAAGAAAACCTTTTTAAAAGGGGGATTTGAGGGGTAAGGGGGGATAGTATTCTAGCCTACCATAACAGCTATCATCTCTGGACCACAAGAATGATTGTTGATTTTTTTGTTGTTGTTGTCAACAAACCAATACATATGTGCTCAAAACAACAGAGGACTTCCCTGCCTGTTCCCCACTGACAGGAAACCAACAGGGTAAATCAATTCATAATAAAGATGTTTCCAGTAGGTTTATAAGTCAGTGAACCCTGTAAGTGATCAGATAATCTCATCCATGACTGAACTGGTCATCTTCTATCTCAGTGACCCACTTCCCACATGGGTCACAAATTCGGGTAAAAGTCTGTGACGGCAGGGGGGGTATTGTAACACGGCCGGGTGCTACCGCTGTCGATATTCGGCGGAATTTGATTATCGCCATGGTTTTGGACACACTGCTGCTTAGGGAGCTGCTGATGAGATTAGTCTCAAGAATTTCGGCTCAACAGGAAAGAGATGTCATGTCTGTGCCGTGCCCTTTTTCTTTTCTTTTTTTTCCACGCTTAGAGTTTGCCTGAGTGGATAAAGAGATGAACAAAAAAATGCTTGATATTTGAAAAGAAAAAAAAGTGGTCAAAGTGTCTCATATCTGCCAAAAAAATAATACACAGTCCAAACTGTTTTCCTCTGAAGCTAAACTTTGAATAAAAAAATTAAATGTAAAAATGATAATTTGCCTCTTATTCGATTCTGAATAATCTACTAAATTATCCAGGTCAAAAATATATTATCGCTGAAAACATCTACAATTGAAAAAATAAAGGTCTTTAAGTGTATGTGTTTGTGTTCTTTATAGGCCCTGATTACCCCGTGTAGGGTGTCTGAAACCTCCGCGGGGAAAATTCATTGTCAAATAGTTGCTTAAAAATGACTATTTCACAATAAAGATTATAATCAGCTGGGGGTGATGACCCCTATATTGCTTTTTGATGCACCCCATCTGAGTGTCTGGGGTTTGTCCAGCGTTGCCACTTAATGACGGTCTAACACTACACACTCGCCCAACGCTGTCGCGCTTTTGTCTTCATTCATATCGAAATGAAGTTCTTGGGGGCCCCCGTTTATCAATCATGGTGGGTCTCCAGCTGTTCTCCAGTCTTTGGCCCGACGTCAACAGCCTGGCTTACAAATTGTGTCTGAATGGCACGAGCAAGGCCCCTTCAACCCTCCCTTTTGTCACTGTCGCCTGACAAATGCCCCCTTTTCGCAGCTTTCTCCCAGACGCATCCTCCTCTGCCTTCTGCCGTCTCTGAAAAAAAACCTAGGGGTGGGTGGGAGAACTGGGGGTGTGGTGTGTGTGTGTGTGTGTGTGTGTGTGTGTGTGTGTGTGTGTGTGTGTGTGTGTGTGTGTGTGTGTGTGTGTGTGTGTGTGTGTGTGTGTGTGTGTGTGTGTGTGTGTGTGTGTGTGTGTGTACTGGGGGTTGCCTGTGGGAGGTGGAGGGGTGGTTAGCTCTCGCTCACATGGGCAGGGTTTTTTTTTTGGTGGCTGGGTTCTCTGTGTTGCCCATGCTATTTTTTTGAGGTTGTTGTTGTTGTTGTTGTTGTTGAAATCACTATTGCCAGCTCTTTCAGGTGGAACACCAAGCTGAGATGCTGCTCTGACCTTCACTATCTTCACCTGTCTGACTTCACACAGAGACGCACACACACACACATGCATACACACTTGCTCAGTCTCACACACACACACACACACACACACACACACACACACATGTGTACCCTAGGGTTAGAGCTTTTTCAGCTGTTGTCAGTTTTATGAAAATGTTAAAATATTGACACAGACACACAAACATGATACATGAAAACTGGTCATTACCTCTTACAGTGCATCAGGACAGAGAGAACGTCTTTATTGCGCAGGTTCTGTGTGAGGATCACACAGCAATATTGAGCCACTGGTGAGCAAACACTCCATGTTTGTGGAGCCCCTACTGTTGGTGTCAAAGCTCCACAATTCATGGCTTGGAAGTGTAGCATCAGGTGAGATGGAAGGAAGGAAGGAAGGAAGGGAAGGGAAGGGAAGGGAAGGGAAGGGGGGGGGAATAAAAAGAAAGAGAGAGAGAGAAGTGTTCCGAAGGGATAAAAAATGGATTTGTCACCGCCGAACGAATGAATTGTTTCAGTTTTCTCTTTTGTAACCGTTTCAGAGGGAAATAATTAAGATAGATGGGCAGATGAATTAGCTGTCCTCCAAGGTCAAATGCTGATTGCCTTATTAGTCTATTATTTCATTCTTCTGGAACTATTACCAGTGACACTTTTTCATGATATTTTCCCGTGCATCCGCGCGGAGGGGGAACGCCATGGCGCAGATACAAATTGATTGTTTGGCGGCCGAATCAGTCATAGTCATCTTCGGCGGATGGATTAATGGGCCTGATGGCAGCTGCAGGTTGAGCTGAGCGGGCCTGACGGGGAACAAGAGAGATTGGTTTGAGCCCCTGGGAACCGAATGAATCGATGTGAATCGCGTGTAAGCCACTTGGTGTCGTTTAGAAAAGGGGCTGCGGGGTTAGAAAAATGTGGCTGGGGAAGAGTTTTTCGGCAAGTTGCTGTTGGTGTTTTTGTTGTTTGTTTGTTTGTTTGTTGGTATTGTTGTTGATGTTCGCTTGCCTTAGAGGCCTGTAATGATGTGGTTTTGGTTGACTAACATCTGGAATAGGGTTTAAGTCCAGCCAACGATTTTTTGGAGTGTCTGTCTGTATTCTTCTGTGGGAGTCACATGCTTTTATTTTCTCAGTGACCATTGTAGAGACTGGGTTGGGTTCTTGCGTGATGATACACACACGTCACACACACATACACACACACACACACACACACACACATTACACAGACACAAACATACACACACACACACACACACACACACACACACACACACACACACACACACACACATACACACATTACCCACACACACATATCTCTGTAGCCACCCAAGCCAAACCCTAGAGCCTCATTGCACACATGAAGACAATCAAATCACCAATTAAAGCTGTTGACGGAAGGGTAAACAGACTACTTGCCATGGTAAACGAATCCTTCCCAGGGCTATTGTTTACAAGGACAGACTTTAAGGACAGCACCAAGGCTGACACCACCCCTATCTGGCATGACGTAAAAATCCTTCTACATAAAAGAGGAGGAGAGAAGAAAGAAAGGAAGGAAAAAAAACGCAGGTGAAATTAATTGACTCCCCTCAGTAATTCAGCATATTTGTCACACACGCTCAATGGGGTCACTGCCTCACTGCAATTCTCTGTGTGTGTGTGTGCGTGTGTGTAGGTGGGCGAGAGTCTCTCTCCCATAATGATTTATTACCAGCCTAGCCTCACATATTATTATTAAATGAGTTTATTAGTTTTGAGTGTGTAGACAGTGGGCCTGTGTTTGGAGGGAGGTAGGCGTAGAGAGAGGACCGAATGAGCGTAAGATGAGAGGTCTCCATGGCACCTCATACAAGTTATCGCTTTTCCAGTTGGTTGGATACGGTGGGATCTTGTTGGCGCAGGAGAACAATGAGGAATCATTTATTTATTTATTTTTAAGCAAAACAAGCTAAAAAACAATTACATTATAATGACTTACTGCAAAAAGCATACAAAATGTTAATACTGTTTAACATTACTATTACAGTACATGCAGATATATTTAAAGTAACTATGTCTAGAAAGTTCCAGAATGTGTCATACGGTTGAAAGATATGTCATGTATACTTAATGTATGTTTAGGTTCCTTTTATGCAAATAAATGAGCAAAGTACAACAAAACCCAAAGATCCAGCATAAGAACACAAGTAATGGTGCCCCTAATCTCCTAGGACCACATTAAACATGTGTTTTTTTGATTCAGAATACGAGTTCAGTCACTGTGCTGTCTTCACGGTCACAAGAGAGTAATAACTAAAGAAGAATGTTGTTAGGCAGTAATGGCGAGATGTTAGACTAAATGGGCTCTATTACCAGATCCATTTCTTAGCCAGCCTTTGATGATCTGCTTAAACTGCCATGGGTTCCCTGCTGTTTCTTCTCTGCAGATGATCTAACTCTCAGCTTCTTACTGTACCACTTGCCATACCACTAAGTAAAAACAATTAAAGCTCCTACATATGCTCAAGTACCGTTGCATACACACCTATTACGTACATTACAATCGTTTTTTGTATGTACTAACACATTGAGATCCAAATTATGTTATCCAGGTTTATTGAATGACTAAACTGTAGGTGGCTGGTGTGTGCCCTCTCTTATTGCACTGAATTGCAAACCATGGTTAAAAAACCCCAACACAAGCATCTATGTAAAATTATGACTCAGCGACCAAAGAAAAATGCGAAAGGTTTGGTTTTGCAAGTGCGTTACAGGCCCCCGTAAAATGTCATAAGCAATGCACTCCTAAAATGCTGATGCAATGCAGCATAATGCTTTAGGTACAGATACCTGTTCATAAATTAAATATAGAGTCTTTTCAGTTTCAGCACACCAAGAAAATTAGATAAACTAAACTCAAAAGTAAAGGAAAACATAACTAAAAGAAAACTAAAGGAACGTGTGACAGCTAGTCATAGAACAGAAATTAGATCAAGTAAATTAAGTAAAACAAATCTGTTTGGTTGTAGTTCGTAGTTGTCTGTGTTGCAAAGAACCATGTTTGCTATTGGTGATGACTACTGACTGAAATGATCTAGGCCAAGATTCTTTGGAAACACTCCTCACTATACGTACAGTTTCAGGGTGGGCAAATCATCACATGACAGGGATTTATGAAATTAGCTTTAATGGCTGAAGACCGACTGAAGACAAAGCATAAAACAAATAATGTATCTCTCATTTTTAATCAGGAATGAATGATTGTCCTGTTGCAGATATAGCATCGTTGCATGATTGTATCATTTTCATACATTACGATTACCACTAGGCATGCTTTGATAAATGGTCAGCATTATTGTGAATAAACATGGTGACGCAGCAGTCGTGCACAGTAGCTGTAATATTGCCTGGACAAAATTTGCTGCATGGGTAAATGTGAGCCGTACAAACTTAGCACCACCAATTTCCGTTTTTTTTTTTTGTCCAGACAGTTTTCTTTCAGTGGCTTTGAAAGAGCAATTCACACACACACACACACACACACACACACACACACACATGCACACATAAAAATGGCCCCAGACAAAACTGAATACACAATTTCTAATCAAGGGGATAGTCATTATAATGGCAGTCTATAAGGCACACAGACACACACTGTTTGGTGGCTGCTTTCAACACAAAAGGCTGATCAACATCCAAGGCTGTCGCTTGTCAGCTGGGGGATATATAAAGATAAATGATATTATGTTAAATCCCACTTAATGACAAATTTTTAATTTTCTGAACATGGTCATTTTCTGGCTAGTGAATCAAGTGTAAGAAGCTAATTATGTGAGGATCTGAGCAAAAATAACTCCTCATTTTCAAGGATAATGGAAGAGAAATGTTGTAGATTAATGGCACTATTTATCTTTTTTAAATTTCTATCTTTCTCTGGTGATGGCTGCTGCTCCCCAAGGAAAATATTCATAAAATGAAATTGAAGTCGTAACTTAATAGGTTATTAAAAATTTTTGAGTGCATATCACTTCTGCTTTCGTGGCGCTGTAAATTTAAATTGAAGTTTGCAGCGTTCCACGAGTCACCAGTGAAGAGTTTTTTTATTTTTTTTTATGAGAGGACAATAGAAGGAGGAACATGCATCTTTGTCAGGAGGTATTTGCCATTCTAATTTTATGGCAGGCCAGATTATCAGAAAGGACTGTCACGGCGTGGGCCACTGACAGCGTCCCAGCCCTCAGCCATATGTGTTTCCATTACCGGGCCTCGTCGTACCGAGGGGGGACGGGCCTCCTCAGGGGGGGGTATGTTCGACCAATTATTTTCCATTTCAGTCTTTTATCTTGATTTAAAGTGTGGGTTCCTCCTTCCGTATGCAGTGGTGGTGCCGTCCCCTTTTCGCGGCACGACAGCGGTGTCCCATGCTGAGTCTGGGCGAGAATACAGGAGAGGTTCTTTTTTTTTTTTTTTTTTTAATATTTTTTTGCAGGAGGGACTAGAATTCTCCCGGGAGAAGTTGCAGATCGGTTCAAGGTGGAATACCAGCTATCTTTAGCCTGTCTATTTGGCAAAGGCGCAGAGAGAGAGAGAGAGAGAGAGAGAGAGAGAGAGAGAGAGAGAGAGAGAATGAGAGAGAGAGAGAGAGAGAGAGAGGGAGAGAGGGAGGGAGAGAGAGAGAGGGGCCATTGGAAGATGTCTGAGTTTCCTCCACTGCACAGGCTGTCGCCTGCTGTTCCGGGCGGAGGGACATTTCCCTCAAGGTCGGGGGGAGGGAGGAGGGAGGTGTGCTGGGGTGCGTTGGTGGGTAGATCTATTCATTTCCCCCTGAAACTTGGGCTACAATGAAATTTTACTGAGTACTCTGTGCTTATGATGAGACAGTGCAGACAGTCATAAATTTGTCGCGGTTGGTGGTCACTGACGATGAAGCATTCTTTATTTGGCTCTTCAAGGACGCAGCGTCGCATTTTTACACGGGAGCCACATCATGTGGGACGAGATTCATGCAGAGCAGTTTGTTAAACAAGATGAGAATAAAGCCTGTTTAATACTAAGTAACAGATATGAATTGGCATATTAAAAATTTGCATGACACAGTTTTACAGGGGAACATGCGAGTGTAAATATCAGCTGGAGTTTGCATGTGGCCCTCATTTGCCCTCGCTTTGCCAACTTCATCAGATTTTTTCTCTCGAAAAACGGGTTAAAATTACAAGCCATCCCTTGATCTTCATGATGTGAACTCAAGCTACCGATTTGGCCTACAGTGGCACTAAATCATGCAGTTTAGCAGCTAAAAAAAAATGTGATTAGCATTGACTAGGAATAAGACATCAGGAACGTTTTTTTTAAAAACTTATTTTTCTGTCATGTATCTATTGAGTGGAAACTGCTAGGCCTATTTGTTCATGTGTCCTGAAGCATCATATGGATGTGGTCGATGAATCTTTACTGAAAGAATGAAGAATCATTTGTATAGGCAGCAAATATATTTAAATGTCACACAAGTTGTCTGACACAGAAGAGCCCAGTAGAAGAGTTAGAATGTAGGAGATGAGCGCCAAGCAACTCCCTAATGGTCAGCTGAGAGGTGTCAGCGTGTCTGTGTGTCTGTGTGTGTGTGCGTGTGCGTGTGCATGCGCACGCTTTTCGAGTCAGACCGAGCTCGCGTTCAGGAGGGGAAAGACAAAAAAAAAAAAAAATGCTCCACCAAGAAAATAAAGAAATAAGCCGTGTCACTCATCTTGTTTAGGGAGGGGAGTATTACTTAACAGTCCGGGATATCACTGCGTGTTGGTCTCCTGCTGGTTTGATATTAATCACATTTTGTTCTCTACATCTCAAAAATGGATGGCATGGAAATTTATCATTTCAGAGGCAAGACTAGGAGGATGTGTGTGTGTGTGTGTGTGTGTGTGTGTGTGTGTGTGTGTGTGTGGGAGATGGGGTGGGGGTACCTCTGAAGCATCCCCTGAAGAATCCCTCCCCCCACCTCACCCCCCCCCCCCTTTTTTTCAATTTCTACTTAGAAATTCTGCATGCTCAAAACCTTAAAGTATAACATATTGGAAGGCTCAGACAATCCTGACCTGTTTATGCGGCATAAAGTTGATATGCTGTCAACCCCCTCGAGAGCAGACCCCACCGAATGAGGCTCGCTATCCTTTAAACCGCCGGGCTGATATTTGCAGATAATAAAAGAAATAAATCAGACAATAGGCCGGAATATTTCATTTGTTATTCCCTTATTCCTTATGGGCAGAAATGCTACGGAAATGTAAAAAACAGCAATTCCATTCTTTTTTCGCCCCCTCTGGGATGGTGAGATTGCCGATGCCGTTTTCATGTCGGAAGACAAAGTGGTGGGCCTCTCCTACGCTTGGGCCATAAGAATATGAATCTGAATATGGATGCATCAGGCAGCCACTTGCATTGCTGCGCTGCATACAATATATATGGTAACAGTTACAGTGTTAACCCAGTACGATCCAGTGTTAACCCACTTTAGGCCCCAAATTAACCCAGTTAGAATCCTTAGAATCCTTTTAGAGTCCATTTACAGCGGTTTCATAACATCATGTAAAAGATTGTGCGCCTATAACTATTAAACCGTTTTACAATATTTGATAGACACATTGATATACCGTTTCCTGTGTAAAATGTAACATAAATGTATTTTGAATATGCTTTTAGCAAGAGTAAATGGACGATAACAATATTCATGGCTGATGTCTGTATTTATTTTTCCCTTTTTTTCGTGCATGTGTGTGTGTGTGTGTGTGGGTTTAGATAAAGTGGAAGTGATTGGATTGAAACGGCCCCTTCGTCAGTGTCTGTGTGTGGGCCGTGAAATGGCGCAGCTTACTCAGACGTGTCCCCTTGGTTCCCTCGCCTCCGTCCCTCGTTAGAAAGAAATTAAAAACCCCTCTTCTTTCTCTCTCCTCGCCCCGCAAATGTTCCCTCCACCTGCGGCGAAGACACTCCCAATCATTCCTCTTTAGTGGCGAGGGCAGTTAAAACCGATCTCAATTAGCGGCATCCGAGGCGGCCCCTCGCTCACCTGTTTATTAACGGTGGCACGGCGGCGAGGGCTATGGCTCATCCGCGGGCCCGCGTGACAGGGTTACCTCCCCTCGTCGTCTCTGTGGGCCTCTCAAATAGGTTTTTTTTTTTTTTCTCTCTCTCCCAACCGCCGAGTTCCTGTGTAACCTGACGCGACCGCAGTCTCTGCAGGCCCCTGCCCGTAGGTGATGGGCCAGATCTGGGCCGCATCCGGCCCTGATGTGGTTGCCGTTC
>NC_085015.1:9411187-9418292 GCF_963854185.1 Sardina pilchardus | reverse complement strand
GCTGGGCAGGGCTTTGGGGAGCTGGGGGGGGGGGGGGTGTTGGGGTTTTGGGGTGTGGGGGTACACAGCTCGTGTCCCTTAGAGGTTACCAGGCTGGCTAGGCCAACTCACAGCCCCTCCTTCCACAAGGTCCTCCTCCATCCCCCATCAACACACACATACACACATTTAAACACACAAACACATATTTAAACGCACACACACACACACACACACACACGCACACATAAACACACACACACGCACAAACACACACACACTCAGACACATTCAAAAACCCATATACACACATTCAAACACACACACACACACACACACACACACACACACACACACACACACACAGAGACACACACTCACGCCCTGCCCTCCCTCCTCGCGCTTATTGTGTTTGCACGTTTGACAGACACAGAGCCCATAGTAATCCCTGTCTCCACAGGGACCAGTACCATTTGTCTGGCAGACCCTACAAACAGTTTCTGCCCCCTTCCCTGCTCCCCGCTCACCACCCCTGGGCACCCCCAAATCCCCCTCCTCCCTGGCCACCCCACCGCACCCCACCCCCTTCCCCCTCCCCCTCCGCAGCGCCCCCATGCCCGGCCCTGCACGCACCACTGGGAGAGGGATCAGTGTCGTCTAATTAATACTGCCTGTCTTTCATCCTCACTTCCTGTTCGTTGTCGTCGGGACTCTCGCAGGCCAAGAATTTCTTCACCACCGTCGTCCAGGACTTCAGAGCTCAGTCAGGGGCAGAATTTATGCACTTGTTTGCTTTAAAAAAATAAATAAATTATTTGCAGGGTGTAATTTAAGGTTTTTTTTTATGGTGTCAGTTAAAGAAATAGTATCTCATCTTATCTGTTTTGTGCAGTTTGACATCCTTTGCATCCTCTGAAACAGTTAACAAACACTGGGCATACAAGAGCACATTTCATTATCAAATCTAGCAGATTAAGCGCAATAGCTCAGGCTTGACTGTGGCTCCCAAATGATGGTACCAGTGGAGCCAGTGAGAGCCAAAACTGTGGTGTGTGTGCTCGTCTGCTTTGGCCTCTGGGGCTCTCAGACATGTATGGGTCTGTCATCATCGCACATGTATTCTTCACACACTCATTTTTCTCTCGCTCTCTTTCTCTCTTCCTCCCTCCCTCTCTCACTCTCTTTTTTCAACTTTCTCTCTCTTTCCCTCTCCCTCCCTCCCTCCCTCTATCCCTCCTGTTGGCTCCATCTTTCTCTCTCTCCCTCTCCCTCTCCCCCCCCCCCCCCCCTCTCATTCTCTTGCACCCCCTCCAAACTCCCGGGCCCTCCACAGGGGGCACTTTGGCGATAAGTGGCCGCATTACACGCTAACTTTCTTACAATGGCTGCACGCTTGCCGTCATCATCGGCCATGGCCTCCTAATGGCCATCTCCAAGTGGCGCCTCCGGCAATCCCCGCCGCAAATAAATAGAAGCTGACACAGTAATTTACTCAAATCTTCTCCACAGTTTTGCCCCCTCCACCCCCCACCACCCCCCCCCCCCACCCCCATTTTCTCCGGCAAACCCCCTCCAGAGATTTCCCCTAAAACAACAATTATTTCAAATGTCATTGATCCCTGCCCGCAGGCCACAGACGGAAAATGAAGATCCAATCTTTTAACACAAGTGAAGAAATTAAAATATGGTTGTTACACTGTTTTTTCCCCCTCTTCTCTTTCCCCCT
Source organism: Sardina pilchardus (assembly GCF_963854185.1). NCBI lineage: Eukaryota > Metazoa > Chordata > Actinopteri > Clupeiformes > Clupeidae > Sardina > Sardina pilchardus. The sequence goes on along the minus strand of NC_085015.1, from coordinate 9,416,587 downwards.
GTTCTTCGCCTCTTTCCTCAAGCGCAGCCAGCGAGGTCTGATGGACGTCCTAGCCAGGAGTGAATTTGTTGTTCTAGTTATGTCTGAGAGCGCCGGGGTTGTTTCCTCCCCCCCCCCCCACCTCCCCCCCTCCCTGTTCAAATGACTATTAACCTTTCTATGAAGAGGGGCAATTCTACTCATCTGAGGCGTAGACCCAGTGGAGAAGACATTAGTTCTCCCCGCCTGTCAGCCCAGCAGTCTAACCCAGAGAGACAGAGATCCGGCCATGCTTGGATTCGTTTGGCTGCGGCGCCGTCTTATCTGCGCTTTTGTTTCAACCCCTGGTAAACTGTATTTTTTGTGTTTGTTTTGAGATACAGATGTTTGGAATACAGATGTTAACTCTGACTGAATATATGTGTGTGTGTGTGTGTGTGTGTGTTTAAGTGTGTGTCTTTTTGGCAATGTATGTGTGGTTGTTTGAATGTAAACATGTACTTGCATGTATGCCTACACATGCATTTTTATGTACACATGTACAGTATAGGCATATGTGTATGTCTGTGTCTTTGTTTGTTTATGTTTATGTCTTTGTGTCTGTGTATATACATATGTTTGTGTGTTTGTTTGTGTGAACAACACCCCCCCCCAACAAACACCCTCTCACACACGTGTGCACAAAGAGGCAGAGGAGGTTACGGAAACGTTATTAGTGGCGCGCCGCCGGCCTGTTTCATGTTGTCGGACGAGCCACAGCTCAGTGGAGTGCGTCTGAACATGTCACAGTGTCACGGCGGTGTCTCCGGCTGGTTCTACACGACCTCCTCGCACCTTGCATCTCCACACACACACACACACACACACACACACACACACACACACACACACACACACATTCACACTCATGCACATACATGCTGTTCTCCCAGCACCCACCCCGGCCAGATCCTGCCGAATAAAGATATTTATGCTCCATCCTGAGACAGCGAAGGTGACTTTCAGTGTCGGCACAGTGGACACAACCAGCTTCAGGCGAAGCAAAGACTGTTATACAGTAGCCATTGAGCTTTACATGTAAACAACTTGTACTTGAGACATCTTCACTTTGTAATACTCACTTCTCAGATATACTGTAGGTATGTCACTATTTATGAGACTGGCAACACATTAAAATATATATATATAGAGAGGGGGAGGTGCTTCATTCCTTACATTTGCATACATTTACATGTATTAATGCTTTGGTCCAAAGCGACTCTCAGAAATGAGAAATATTATACAAGCTACAAGGAACAAGCTGTTTCAATGTCGGTGCTCACACGGCCGAGGATTGCACATGTGTTTACGTCTGTCTAGCTCACTGCTTTAGAAAAACTGAGAAACCAACCAGAAAGACTAAGAAAGACAGCAATAATAAAGTAAACACATGGTTATTTACAGTAACAAACATAGATTTACAGTAACAAAAGTACAACGACATGATTGAGACAATAAAGCTCACTTTTCTGCTGGCCTGGTGTCCTAAAATCATATGCTCTGTAGATATCACACCCTGTTAGCCCCCCTAACTCCCTGCTGCATCTGTTGCAAAACTGAAAGTAAGCATAATAAAAGTCCTCTCAGAGGCCTTCATTTCCCATCACATTATTTTCTGCCATTAAAGAAAGCATTTTCCTTTTTAGTAGTGCTCCAGACTTCTTCCCTTAAATGCTTCCCTTTACGTTTGACGGTTTAACGCAGTTTACTACGGTATATTTGCACGTTGTGTCGCTGGAACGTGTGAGTCTTGAGGAGAAGGGGCCGAGACAATCCGGTGTCATCAGCGGTGACGCAAACTCTATATGAAAAATAAGTGCGCGAGGCGCGACTTGTTTCCATTTTAATTGTAAAACAGATAAGCGCTAAACATTTCTTGAAGGAAAATGACTTCAGAGTAATTACTATCTATTACCTCTTCTCCCCCGGGTGTCGTTTAGAGAACCCAGATGGCCACCAAAATAGGATTTAGGGAGAAAATTGACAGCATCATTCACACAAGCATTATCAATTACCTGGGCTTCCAATTGTACAGTGATCAGCCTCGAATGGGAGGGCGAGGGCTGTCTTGGAGTCAACATAATTAAACCTGTGAAGCTGCGAATGCTTTTGTGTCTGGATATTGAGATTTATTTGGTGACGAGTGAGTGAGGAGCCGGTCGCCTGGTCTATTTTTCTTCTTCCCTGCTGGGTGTGTGTGAGTAGTGTGTCTGTGTGGCAGAGGCGTCAACAGGGTGGTATAGCTCGGAGAGGAGAATCAACTGGTAAAAAAAAAAAAAGCGCGGCGACGGTGGAGTTTGCTTGTGGTTTGTGGTGCGTGGACCCCCAGTACCGGGCTAACAACGCCAGCGGAATGATACATGAGTGATACATGCCCAGTCCACACCACCAAGGCTGCGCGCGGGGGCCTGAAAAGTGTCCCAATTACCGGCTGGCATTACCAAGACATTACATTACATTACAGGATGCACTGCCAGGTTCATTAAGGAATAAAAATGAGGCATTCAAATCAAGTGTGACCTTCATCCTCTCTGTCTGGCAGGTGCTTTATGTGTGTGTGTATCTTCTGATGCACCCCGGTAATGATGACAATGAGGGACAAAGCCAATCTGCAACGAAGGATGTGGACCTTACGATAAGTATGTAGTTCCCCCAACAAACGCCAACACCCCCCACCCCCCACCCCCACCCACTCGCCCCCACCCTCCGCTCACAATAAGCACCAACAGACCCCAAATATTTAAGGGTTGACTGACCAAACGGCCCTATTTAGAATGTACTAATACCACGGTGAAGCCAATGATGGGCCTTGTGAAAAAAAAGGTCGTTACATTCTATCCATCTCCTGAACGCACTGCAGCGTGGTAGGGCCCCGGTGCATTAGTTGTAATTGATGTCGGGTTGAGTTGGCAAACGTTGCCTTAAATGGTAGATGCATAGCTGCCCTTCACAACAGTAGCGTCGTAGGTGTGTGTGTGTGTGTGTGTGTGTGTGTGTGTGTCTCTCTCTCTCTCTCTCTCTGTGTGTGTGTGTGTGTGTCTGTGTGTCTCTTTGTGTGTGTGTCTATGTGTGTGTGTCTCTCTCTGTGTGTGTGTGTGTGCGTGTGTGCGTGTGTGTGTGTGTGTGTTGTGTTGTATGCTATGAGCGCTCATCAAAAGTGTTCAGTGGGGTGGGATTCATCTCCCAGATTTAGTGGCTAATTGAGGCTATAAGGGGTTTTATGAGGCTAATGTTATTTATGACCAATTGCAGTGGGTTGATCTTATAGTATTTCTTTAATTTCTTATGGCCTGATAGCAGTAGTTTTTAAAAGGTAGATAGATTATTCCCATTGTGTCAGAACAAACAGTATACCAGAACCATCAATGTAGTTCATTCACATAAAGTTTATTAACCTGTATAGACACAATGTTTAGTTGTGCGGACTAAGTGTGTAAACAATTCGTACACTAAGCCTTTAGCACCTCAAATATTTTTTTTGTCAATATTGTGAAAAGTTCTTCTGACTTAAACAAATATGTGTAAACTGTGACCTCTGACACACAGTCCTCACTCATTTCCCATCAAAGTTAAGTTTCTGTTGCTTCTAATTAAAACACTTCAAGTGTAAATGAATCGTTGCAGGAGTCTCTGTGACAGTGATGTATATTGCATACATCATCTTCAGTAATTTTGACTTGCTAATTAATCAATATTATTTATAGAGATTAAATGTTAAAAATAATGATGGGCTGTTCAAAATGTTTATGGCACAGCTATATTGAACAGCTTGAGAATTAAAAAGGTGTAGATGCAAGATTTATTGTCCATATTGAAGCAATATGTTAATGCATCATTTATGGTATGTCCATAATGCCTCCAAACTTAAAACACCTGGACTGTTAATGATTTCTCCTTCAGTTGGTTTAAGGTCTTATTAAGAGGAGTTTATCATCTCCATATTGTGGTAATGTCCTTGTAAGGAATCAAAGGAATTTTGTGAGTTGTCTTTTAATTTAACCATGTACATACCAAGTGAATGTGCTAAAGAAGGCCCTCTTCTTGTCATCAGATCAGCTGAAGTTGAATAACTTCTGGAGATGGTTCCGGAATGTTCAGATTCAAGATGGAACATCGAGAGGTGGATTCTGGACCACGTCTTAAGGTAGGTCACTTTTTCACCAGTCAGTTAAGGAAGTAGACACATCTTTGGCTTGTACTTTTTTAATGCAGTCGTCTTGTCATCATGCATCCTTCTCCAGAAGGACACTGGCACTGGCTACCGCCTGTTTATCACAAACCAGAACATGTTCTACTTTACATTTCTGTATTATTGGCATGTGGTCATATCCCTATTAATTAGCCAGGCATACGTTAAATGACCATCAAACAAACAGATACAGACTGGCATACAGACTCATGAAAAAGGACCCACCTCTCCCCCCCTATACACACACACACACACACACACACAGACACACACACACCAGATGAACGAATGCATGCAGCGTGCATGCAGCGCACACATTAATCTACTGCATCAGCAGGTTCACATTTGTTTCAATGCAAACAGAGGGAGAACAGAGAGTGCTTAGCATCTCCGGGGAACGAGGGCTTAAAATTTCTGTCTAATGATAATAAATGATAATTCTAATGAGTTGTCCTCACATAACAAATGGAATGAATTAAAGTCACAGAGCAAGCTAAGTTTTATTAAAGCACACTAGAAAGAGAACGACTAGTTTCATATGAGGAGGTAACTTTTAGCGCACAATATTCAATATGAAATTTGAGGTATAGTAGCTTGGGAAATTACTTGGAGTGCAGTGCCATGATGAATGAATCATTGCTGTCTGCGTGTGCAGTGATTGTCTTTCATTTTTGTTCACTGGTTTGACTTGTCTTTGTTGTAGTCTTAGATATTCCAAAATAGTGATTTTAAAAATCCTGCTTAAAAAGGCAGCTTCCATGCCTTTTATGTTTTCGCTCCCTTATGTCATTTTAAAATATTGAAAGATTCACTCGTTTTCCCTCTTCTGATGTTGGACCATAGACATTGCCTGCACACTGTCCCCACCACAATATAGAGTATTTTTTTTGTTTGTTTTTATTCGCAAGTCGCTTTGGTCAAAAGCATCAGCTAAATCATGTAGCCATAACCATAATCATAATATAGAACCTCCTTGGCTTTGTGTTGGTTCTATGTAACCATAGTGACCACCACCAAAAAAACATCATTTCCTCTCTTATGAGTTCAGCATGGCTCTGCATCCATCTTGATGATTCTATTCCCTGTTCGTTGTTGTCATGCCTTAATCAATGTCAAAGTTGCCACTGCTCAAAGATGGCCCAGAGATCTGGGTTAGGAACTGGGGGGGGAAGGGGTGGTGGTGGTAGTGGTGG
>NC_085015.1:9401187-9406187 GCF_963854185.1 Sardina pilchardus | reverse complement strand
TGCCTGATATTGTAATGAGTGACGTAACACACATTGGAACATTATAGTTTATGTTGAGCAGTGAAATGGCGTAGAGAGAAAGTCCTCTTGTCAGCTCTGCTGTTGATGGGGTGGGTGGGAGGCGGGAGGTGGGAGGTGGGAAGGGAAGTCTGTTGGCCAAAGACCTGTGGAGGTTTGCAGCTGGATGTTTCTCTCCCTCATTACTCTGACTGTAAGATGGAGAGAGGTCTTATTGACAAATTAATGAGGCACAAAGCTCTCAGACCACATGGACCTCCAAACGCATTACGCAAAACCGACTGCTATACAAATGACCTCAAATGGAGTTTTTTTTTCTTCTTCTCCAGGTCTTTTTTTTGTTCCACTTAAAATGAACAGAATTCCTCATGCAACACGAAGCCATTTTGCAACAGAAAGTCATTTTTACTTTTCAAAAATGTTTTGTACTTTTTGAGATGACACGAAAACACGTGCAATATGTTATACATATAAATGCTGAAGCGCCATCAAACCGTGTGATGGCACTGATAATAATCTGAGAAATACCTTTCAGCACCACGTGCTTTGTCTCCCTACACCTACCGTAGTTTTATCATGAGAATCTCTATAGGAGTCTGAAAGTAAAAGAAATATGTAATTGATTGCCTAGTCATTCCATTTATTTTTCCCATGGCAGAAAGCTATTAATTTTTCTGTGGTTGTTGACAATTTAACATATGCATCACCTTCAAGTGGCAAATGATTATTTTTGTGTTTTCTTTCCCCCATTGACAGTATATTATTTTCTTTGCTGTTGCATCTTGTTATTTTTCTAAACTTTCCCCTTGTCTAGGCTGCATTAATGGCCCCTGATTGAAATTTCATTCCCAGAAACTAAGTGAAATATGTGTTGTGTGTTTAATGGAAAAAATAATTACCCGTCAGGTGAAACAAAGCATGACGCATAGTAACCAGGGAGAGCTCCATTCAACACAAGTCAGTGGAGAGGTCAGAACCCACAAACAGCTCCTGCTCTCTTCTCGTCTCTTTTTTTCCATCCCTCGCTCTTTCCTTCCATTCATCCTTTTGTTTCTTTGTGGATTTCTTTTCCACACACACAAAGGGCCACACACACACACACACACACACACACACACACACACACACACACACACACACACTCAGACATGCAATTCAAGCACCTTTCACTGATGAGTGTGATTTAGTGACTAAGGGCAGTTTAAGTTTAAAAAAATGTTTAATTTTAATGGTATGCTATGTGCTCAACCTGAAAATGTGGCTTGGCAGAAGCCATTATTATCCAAGTGTGCTTTTCTGCGGGCTCTCTATATGTGTGCAGCTGTGTGCGTATTCGTGTATATATTTCTGTTTGTCAATATGTGTATGTGAATTTGTGTGTGCATGTGCGTGTGTATGTTTGTATATGTGAAGGTGAATGTGTGCGCACATATGTGTTTGTGTGTGCATGTATGAGTGTGTGTGTGTGTGTGTGGGTGTGTGTCGGTGTGTATGCGTGTTTGTGTGTATGCGTGTGTGTGTGTGTGTGTGTGTGTGTGTGTGTGTGTGTGTGTGTGTGTGTGTGTGTGTGTGTGTGTGTGTGTGTGTGTGTGTTCCCTGCGTTTATGATTTGTGTGCCGCTCCCTCCCTCCCTCCTGTCCTGGGCTGCTTGTGTGAGTGGCCAGTGCTGGTCCAGGGTAAAAAGGGGGATTGAGACCACAGCTCTGACTGGGAGACCCTGAGTGGTCAGGGAGATTGATCGGCCCGTCAGCCCACTGATCAGTGAGACACGCCGAGCGTGTGGCCGCAGAGCCATGCATCACTCCGCCAACCCCCCCTCTACACCCCCCCCCCAACACCCCCCCCCCCTCCAAACCCCCACGCCCTGACAGCCGCACTGAGCGGAAAGATGAAGGGAAAAAGAACAACAACCAACAAAACGAGAAAGAGATTTCAAAACACCTTCAGAAAAATCTTCGGAGACTCCCGGTGCTCTCTGGTTGCAGGTGTTAGTGAGTGAAGGTCATATGGAGTGATGGTCCACTCGAGTGTGCTGGGCATACTGGCCATTCATTTATATTACGTGTCCTTAAGTATTGGGTGCTAAATTGTATTGTAAGTCCTTTATTTTTTTAAGATAATGTGGGTAAGAAGAAAATAAGAATTGATCATCAATATATCTGTACACACATGAGATAGATGTGGGTTAGAGTTCAGTGCTGGGGTCAGTAGTACACTGTGGCTGGTTTCGTTGTTATGGTTTAAAATGTATATAAGTAAATACATACAGGTGAAGTACATGATTGTATTCACTTCCGTACTACTTAACGGCAATACGGGCTCTTAGAGTATGAAGACCACTTGCTGTGGTCAGAGAGAAGTCATCATGACAAGTGATGGTTTTTGCCGGAGTATGTACTGTAGTGCGCCATTCCTGATCTGTCCCATTTTCCCGGCCCCGCACGTCCCTCCGCGGTGACGCTCCTGGCAGCCCCGGTGATGTGCTGATGTGCGTGTCTGCGGGAGACTGATACCAAACTTCAGAGTATTACTTATAATTAGCGCAAAGACAAGACGTGCAGAAAGTACCAGATGGCAACATTATTTGATATTTTCCCCGAAACGGCTACAGTAGTCCTTCAATGCTCGTGTTGATATTTTTAATTAAAATGGCTTGTCAAAAAGGCAATCTAAACCAAATTGATGCCACGCAAGATGCTATTAATATAGCAGCAGTGACATTCCTATTAATTATCCTGTCTGCTCACACAAGCCCCCTCATTATCGACACAAAGATCAAGACTGCCACCCAAAAAAAGGAGAGAAATAAATAAATAAATCAAACATTAGCTCCTAATAGCCATTTGATAAGAAAATTACCTTATTGTCTGGTATGACTCAAATTGGCAAGGAACTGTGGGATATGGTTGTTGTTTTTTCTTTCGTTCTTTCTTTTTTTTCCCCTCCTCCCTTCTCACCCTGTGACCTGAAACAGAAAAGACATGCACGGTGACAAATTTGACATGGAAAATCACGGGAAAACAGCCTCTGTTTGGCTAACCAAGCAGCAAATATGTCAGATGATATGGTTTATCAAGCAATATGTTGCCTTTTCAACAGCAATAACCGCTCCATCTGCAAAGGTTAACATACATCAGTTGAAAATGGAAAGGCCTCTGCAGCCACAGTACGAATAAGACGACATTTCCCCCGTGCATGGATCCTCCGCGCAGTATAAATTGGGTCCTTGAGGAAGGTGATTGCCCTCTGAAATCTTTACCGATCCTCCAGAAAGCGCGAGGAAAAATGACATTAAGTGCTGTTTGATGGGTATCGTTTCTCAAACAAGGACGCAGAGACAAGCGTTTATTGTTTTTCTTTCCCCTTTTTAAGTCGCTCCTTCCAAAAAAGTAATCCTTTAATGACCTGACAAATGAACTACTCAGTGTTTGTTGGTTGTCATACGTATGTCATTCAACTACATTCAGTGATGACTTGCTATTTTGTAATTGTGGTATTGATGGATATTGAACATTAAAACGCCATAACACTTGACATTGTATGCTCTCTTTTCTAATCAAAGTTTCACTGAATTTCATCAGCCGTGTGCCAAATATAGACACATGCCTTTGCGCGTTGACCTGAGAGCTCAAATTCGAACCAGTTTTCAGTCTTTAGCTGAGAGTCGTAAAAAACATAGTCCTTCAGAGTCTTAGAATGACAATGTCTGTGTGCTGCCTTCCGAAGCTAGATTGTGAAAACCAAATTGCCATTTATATTCAACGAATGTTGCTTTTGACGTGTGCATCGTGCTCATTTGCGGCATGTTTACTTGTGACATGTTGATGTGGTGTATTCTTCAGGGCTGTCACCTTCTGCGTTCCCTTTTGTCCTTGCTGAGAATAGCATGATATATAAAGGGTAGGTGCCATGATCGGTCAAGTCTGCATTCCCTATTCATGACCGATCAGTTTCACGGTAAGCCGCCGTTTTCATTTACGTTTGGCGTGGCAACTCCGCCAACATCATATTCTGACCTCAAATTCACAGTCAAGAGCCTCATTAATATGTCTCCAATTGATTATTATCAATGGCCCCCATTTGACTCTTGTATATATATAGATTGCTATCTTATCGTGATCTACGGTACACTTTGCGGCGTTAATGTCAATGAGCCATTTATTATCCAGTCATGGCGGAAGGGAAGCCTGTACGACACACTGTATTGTAATAGAGCGAGTGTTGCTTGACCACTCCGCTCACTGAGGTGGGTTTCGTGTGGCTTGGATGAGCAGTGGCTCCCGCCCCCCCCCCCCCCCCCCCCCCCCGGTGGTTTATGGCCTCTCCAGTTTATCTGGCCTGTTATCCTTTGTTTTATAAGCCTCCGTCCGCAGGGCTCAAAGTCAAACTCAATATGATGAGGCATTAGCCTCCCACCTCCACCTCATCCCGACGGGGTCAAGGGCAGGATGGTCCAGGATGGGCCTCAAAGTACCCCTCCCCGCCTCCCTCCCTGACCCCCCCCCCCAGCCCCCACCCTCCAGCCCCCCGACCCCCTGGAGCCCGACCTACTCCCCGAACTAGACCCCTGTCACGGGGATGATGTTATTTGTGTTCACCTTATCATTGCTTAGATGAGCTGTGCGGCAATACCCCTCAACTCAAGTGAGATTTAAGAGCAGGGACCCTAGTGCTGGGGTTATTGTTGTTAGTTGTAGTGTGTGTTGTGTGTATGGGCTGCATCTGTGCTGTTTGAAAGTGGTGATTGTGGCATCACTAGCAGTAATGTGTGTGAGGGCAGTGTCTTCTCTAATGCTTATTTATTGCCTTATTTCGTTTTGTTGCATTATGTCAGGAGGGCTATGGCATATTTGTGTGGGGTCATTATGCCATGTGATCTAGGTGTTGTGTTATTTTGAAGTGTTATAAAAATCCTTTTAACAAGTGTCAGAAACTTAATTCACATAATGGAAAAAAAAACATCCTCTAGTAAACATCCTATT